>NC_063204.1:16304598-16367098 GCF_017589495.1 Alosa alosa
CACAAGTAATAAAAACACAATGTAAAACATTTCCCTAGCTTCTAGTGCAAAAAAGAAAATCAAATAACCAAATTCTACCGTCTGTTAAATCTGAATACACCTCACCCTGATGTTGTTCTCAATGGCAGAATGCCTAAAAAGCATCTCACATATGATTTTTTACTGTCGTCTCAGGGGCTACTAGTGCATGTGCGATACATGAGCACCAATCTGACAGGGGTGTGAGGGATCCTGGATACGAAGCTGCTCCCTCACTGCAGCCTGACTGAGAGCCTGGCCTTGCCCACAAACTCTGCTCCAGCACTGGTGCTGATGCTGCTGCAACACTTTCATGCACTGCAGTGTTTGTTACTGACAGGGTTTAATTGGTTATTGTAGAGAAAGCACACGGTCTTTGTTGTGCACATTTGTCTGCGTTTCTCTGCTGCCTGTCCAGCTGTCTTTTACTTTGTCTGCTTGTTTTCCTGAGAGATTTCTTCCATTAAGGGTACTTAATTGTCCCTGGTGGGGCTGTTAGTGCCCAGCCCTCCTGAGATACAAACTCTGAGATATACGGTCTTAATAACTGGCTTGTGGTCACTTCTAAGAAATTAATTGATACAATGTTCATAGTCCTGTGAAGACACCAATCTTAAAAACAAGTGTAACCCGTGAGTGATGTGGTTTACGTCACTCACTGGTCAAGTTGCCGTAACCTTAAAATCTTATTTACTTCCGGGGTGCCCGTGTTTACATTTTGGCCTAGCAAGACCTAAGCTTCCTGCTACACACACCTGACGACACTTACACTTAGAGTAATTGCAGCCACACAGAATAAAACCAGGAAGCAGCCATAACAGGGCTGCGTGTTCTACCTTTCCACTTTACTCCGAGCTGTGGGGATTTAATGGAGATCCCGGAAAGGTTGGTCTGTTTGTGTGTTAAGATTCCCTTTTGATAACATAATCTAACTGCATTGTACTTTCCTACAGTTGCGGGTATCCTCTGTGGTGTCCAGCTTCTGCGTGAGCGTTCACGGACATTGATAACGACTTGCTGTTATTCCGAGAGGGGCTACATATGTGCGTGTGCTGTGCGGATGTTAAATGTAGGTACTGTACGGAAATGCAAGTATGGCGAACTGGTTCTTGAGTGGCACGCACTATACATGATTAACATTTTGATTCTGATGTATTGTGGCTGAGCTGTACTAATCTGTTTGGCAGTGTGTTTCAGGAGTTGCCATTGCTGTTTTGCCTGTTTCTGTTTGTTTAGTTTTATTTTGTTTCTTTGTCAGTTATGGCGTCTTTACCTGTGACACTGTAGGCAATGACTGGGCAATGATTAGGCCTGCTGTTTCTCTGCATAGGATTCCCTCAGCACTTAGCTTGGGTACTGGCGGTCCAAATTCTTGGTTGCATTAGGCTAGAGTGTCATCTCTCTTTTCCATCTTTTTTTGTGTTAACAGAGCCTGTGAACGTGGTACTGGTGTTGGGATGCTGGGTTGTTCCTTTTCCTGCGTTGCATGAGGTGAACTACTGTAGGTGTAGAGCTAATGAGCACCCCTATTCTATTTGGTAGTTTGGTGTGTGTGTGTGTGTGTGTGACACATTTTCAGATATTGGAGCACGTGGCGTGGTTGCTGTGTTGAACTTCCCCTACTCTCCCTGCATCCAGGTAACCACTCTGCCAGTACCTCCGCCTGTACTATTGCTTGCTGCTTATTGTTGTGAGGCCTTGTTTTTATCTTTTCATACTGTAATAAAGTGATTGCTATTGATGAATTTATCTTGCTGAAGTGTTTTAATATAATCCTGGTTTTCTAAATAAACATTGCCCAGTCACTGGAATATCAGTCTCTGTCTTTCTGTTTCATGCAACTGTACCTGTGTGGGAGTTCTCTACACTAAGTCTTAAGGGGCGGGGCCTTGAGTGATGTAGTCTGGTCTTTTTACCTCAAATAGTAACCTGGGTTACACAAGCAATCAAAAATGTTGGAAAAAAGAAATTACCTCGAACAAATAGAAAAAGCTGTTTTAGATCAAGTATGATTTATGAGTGAGTAAGAAAGATAAAATAGATTTCTGGCTTTGGTCACATACAGATGTATGTACAGTATGTCTGTGAAAATGCACCATCAGAGTGTTCCTGTGTTTTTTTTCAGTGAACTGCCACGTTACCCTCATGACCAGTAAACACTGTACACACTGTCAGCAGAGAAAATGACAATCAGTCTATATGTCTTGGTGCAGTGTAATTCTGCACCAAATTCCTCCCTCAAGGCAGGTCAATCTCTAGCCCTCCTTTTGCCACTCTAATGTGTGCCACTGAACAGTAAAAGCTAAAGATATCTGGCAGCACATGTTTTGGGATCGGTAATGACTGCTGCTGGCCCAGCATTTATGGCTCTCCCTGGCATCCTGATGATTAGAGACCGGAGCTTCTGGGGAGTGCGTGTGCGCTTTTCGGCACTTCAGCGTTTCAAAGAGCAGGACAGGAATTGAGTGTAAAAGGCCGAGATTAAGAAGAGAAAAGACAGAGCTAGGCCGAGACCTGGAGGTGGAGCGGAGAGAGTCGAGGGGGATAGAGAGACTGGGCAAGTGAGACGCAGATGGATAGAGTGAGAAAGAGAGAGATAGAGAAGCAAGAGATAGAGAGAGAGAGAGAGAGAGAGAGAAGCCAGACTGATAGACCAAAGGCTTGTAAGTTCAAGATCACTTTGCAAGGCAACACATTGATTAAAGGTTCTATTCCTTGGAGATGGTAGTGTGTGTGTGTGTGTGTGTGAGAGAGAGAGTGAAAGAAAGAGAGAGGGAATGTCTGAGTGTGTTTGTGTATGTGTCTGTGTGTGGGGGAAGGTGATGAGAGCTGGTCCAGGCAGTTGTGTTCCCTTGATCTCGCATGTGTTGCCTACAAGCTCACGCTGGGAGCCTCCTGATCAGCCTCCCTCGTTACACAGCGTCCCCCTCAACCTTCTGGAATGTTCAACTCCAGCAGCGGTGCGATGCCACTGCAGTGGCTTGGGCTACTCTCTAATTTGAGCTGCTCCTCAGATCAGTGCAGCTACCGCTTGTGGAATGTGATTGTGAATACCTTGGAGAAATGTGACATAGTTAAAATGTTGCCATTTTGCAACTTTATAAGTAACTATAGTTTTGATTAATAAACTTCATGAAGTGTGTTTTTCCTACAAATTTAATCATTTTGTTTTAATCATTATTTTGCATGCTTGAACGATTTTACTAGATAATGGTACAAACGTGCAAGAATTAACTGGACAGATTCAGGAAAAGATGCTTTTTAAAAAATTTTAATCCTGGAAACATGGAACCAATGAAACCAAATGCCAGCATGAAGCTCCACTTAGTTTGCGTGTGTGCAGGCTTGACCATGGCCCAGGCACTAGCCTGATTCCTCTTCTGACCCCTGACCTTCCCTCCCTTTCTATAGTCTACTTGTCAAAGTGGTGTGTGAGGGGAGGCTGGGTGGGGGGGAGGGTGGAGCGTGGTGAGACGTGACATTTAACATGTTTACAGAGTGCAGCTGCATCTCAGATCAATGGTGAATCACCTCACATCTAACATCTCTGGCTCATATAACTCAGTGTGCATCTCCTTATGCTCCTTTATGGGCTATCCAGTTTCTGACAAACAACCACAAGACTTCATACCAGGGCTGCCAGACACTGTTGCACAGGTCTTAGCGCATTAAATAAATTGGAGATGTGAGTCTTTAATTGACTTATTGTTTTGATTGGAATATTATTTTCCAGACTAATTTAATTAACCCCCTTTTTTGGTGTGGTCACACTGGAGATAGGGTGTGGAGCAGGGATTTAGGTGGGGTCAGGGGGACACTAAAAGTCTCAAATCTGGTTTAGATAGTTCGTCCCACCCATGGAGACCTGCTGTCTAAACAACCAGCTGTGCTTTAGGAGCTCCTCTGAGACAGGGAGAGTGTGTTTCGAATTATGTTGTGTGCTCATCTCACATGTTTGAAGAATTTATTTCACCATCATGTTCTCGTCAATTGCTTGCATTTCACAGTCTGCATTTTCTCACTACTGCATACGAGTTTAGTGTGGCATTGGGGAATAGTGCAGTGCAGAAAATAGGGACCATCTATTAAGACGCCTGAAAACTGAAGCTATTGTTCACTCTTCATGACCAACATTGTGTTCAGCTCTAAATCTCTGCCTGTCTTTGGCTCTCAAGCACACACATGCACACACTAAAGTGCCTTGTGCGCTTGACAGGACTCCTGAACAACGTTATGGGTTGCATAGATAAGCCTAAAGAATAAGAGGGTGAATGAGAGGGAGAAGGAAAGGGAGTTATAGCCATAGGTGCACTAAAGAGGTTGCTGGTTTTCTGGAGCACTTATCAAAGGAGAACCATGAGTGCTGTTCTAACCTGTCAGACTATTATGTAACATTCTCTGGCCTAGATTGCTTCTCTCTTGTGTCTGTAATTTTCCACTGCTATGCATTCCTGTGCTGCAGTTTTGATGGTTGAGGTGAAGCTCAGTGTATAGACTATAGGAAGTCGCCACAAGCTTTGAATCGGGATCACGGCAAATTCTGACATGCAGATATTCTGACATGCAGATATTAAAGGCATGAATTATTGCCTACTTAGCCAAAGCCACAGAACAGGTCTGTCACGATTATCTTTAAATCTTCAGCTTTTTCGCCACAGTCTCCTGTGATAGATTGCATGTGTGGCAGAAAACTAATTGTGACATCAGAGGGAGTATAATGAATGGCGAAAGGCGGCAGATGGCGAAGCAACTTAAAGAGTCTGAGAGAAATTACAGCAGAAAAGTGCAAATATTGCCACCTAGCTATAAATCATATGACTGGAATCAGACTGGAGGAGCCATCCATCACTCTGCTAAAGGCCACATAGTTTGACAAGGGCATGGGGGTCAGAGGTCGGCGGGGAGGAGTGATGTGATCTGGCCGCCCCCTTCCCCAGAGAGAGATTCCAGGCAACCCAGGGGGGGAAAGAGAGAGAAAGAAAAAAGAAAGTGTGAAAGAGAGAGAGGGCTTCTCTTTTGTGACTCGGCCCTGCCTGTTGTTTCCACACCAGCGCCGTTGATCATTGTCGGCGAGAGGCGGCGTATCGATGAACACCCCATCTCCATTAGTTTCCTGGCATGAGCGATGGGTCACTTCCGCAGCGGCACTTTTAATCCAGACTCACTGTACCATCACCCGTGTATTTCAGAGCCAAAAAAAAAAGAAGCGGCGCTCGTACAGTACGTTCCCTGGTTCCCTTTTATTCTGTGGCTCCTCATCGGTCAATATTTCTCATCAGGCCACAGTGATGTATGGGGTTTGAGGCGTTGACCTTGTGGCGGAGCTAATGGCATTCTAAGGCTTTGTCCACTCTAAAGAGCTGTGTCATCAACGGATGTGTGGAGGCTGCAGTGGTCTGATTACTGGGATGATAAAGGAATCCTGCGCTTAACACTTTAAAAGCACCTGAGTTCATTTTGATGGGGTTCCCCTGACCCAATAGTCCAGAAAATCCAATCTATTGTCCCACAAAAACGGAGTGGTGAGCCATGACAGTTCGGGGGAGTTGAAATGGCAGACCTGAAATGGGTCCAAATCCAATTTCACCATGTTGAGTTCAAACAAGGTTGCACCACATGTTGATAAATGAAAGGTACAATTATGACCTTCTGAATGATTCAAAGACAAAGGTGACAGATTAATTAAAGGGTTACAGCCAACTGCCATGGCACAACCGCTTTTTTCTCACTCCTTCCTCCCAGCCCATGTTTGGCACTCTGAACTGCATCTCTTACCACCCGGGTGAGGTGAGTCCAGGATCATCTCCTGCTGCTGGGGTCACTGCACTGATCAAACCCCCTCGCAGCAAGAACATGGGGCGGCAGCATGCCAGGCTTTGTTCATAATCAGCATTTCAAAGTAGTACTGGCAATTACCAGGGGGATTCCATCCCTGAGCACATGGCTTTCATTGGGCCCGGTGATGTAAGGTCAACACTTAGACAGTCTGGGGATGACATCAGCAATTCAATGGGGGAAGGGGTGGGGGGGTCTTCCTCCCAGGGCTGGCCCTCTGAGAGAGGGTGGAGGAGGGGAGGCACAGCAGAGGAAGAGGCCTGATCTCCATACTGACTCCAGCCTTTCCACTCTGTAGCAAGCCAACCCACTCAGGCATGTAGGAGTGCTCGGCAAAGCCTTCCTGCTCATTTGGAGATAAGACGCCCCCACATCCAAATCACTTCTCTCTCACTTCAACTGAGCGGCTTTGATTTCAGGTCACCCCAGGAGGTGTTTTAAGGGGCGACGTGTGCAATCAGTCTATTCATGAAAAATATTAAATCTATTATTTAGATCCTTCTTGATTTTATGGATTATTGAGTACTAACTTTTGGTGGCACAGGACAGAAACATTTGAAATTGCATTTTATTACAAGTTCTGATGGGGCAAACCAATTTATTCTCTACTGACAACAATATCATTCAAGGGTTTCACTAATTCGTGTGAAATATGCTTTCAATATCGATGCATTGATGTCGCTGAACCTGCTATAGTGAACACAATGGTGCAGTCTTTAGGACCCATTTTCCCCCATAAAGAATATTAAAACTGTAGATCAAAGGCAAGTGTAGTCCAGGGCTTATGCCTCGAAAGACTTTATGTGCATCTGTTTAACAGGTCTTTTCCAGAGCAAAAACTTATACGCGGTGTGCTATACAGTATCTTCATTTTACCAACAGAGAAGTAAAGAGTAGTTTCAAATTGATCGAAGGTTATAGGAAATGAACTCCATTTTGCCTTCAGCAGATACATCTTACATTCTGGTCAATGCATGGATACACACCCATAAGATTGTGTGCTGCCCAGAAACAGTTGAAGGGACTATCCAGGTGTCACCCATTTGGCACTCTCTGAGTGAACTCTAGAATTAACATGTTGGAAAGTTTTCCAGAAAATTGGATACTTCGACAGGGTGCTGTCACAGTTGTTTCAAAGCATCCGTTTCATCCTGCGTCACTTTTTACAATGGCAGGTTCATCATTAAGATGTCAGTGTTTCAACGAAAGAGGCTGCAGTTGAGGCATTGTTGGATAGAGGCACAGTAAATAATTGATCATGGCATGCTATCTCTCTCTTTTCCATAGACACACACATTCACACACATACACACACACACACACACACACACACACACACACACACACACACACACACACACACACACACACACACACACACATAGAGTATGCTCACACACACACAGTATGCACACACAGAAGAAACAAAGCAGAAGATTAGATGAATTTTACAACAGATGAGCGCATCCCCCCTTGTGTCGAATCTGTGAGGCCATGCGACCCACAAGCATGGCAGTGATTTCAGAGTTAACAATGATCAAAAGCCGCAGCTCATGGAGTGTTTTTCCTCATTGGCATTGTTCCAAACAGTGTTTGGTATAACCCTACCACACATATGATTACAATGAGGAAATGTAAATTGTGTCAGGCCCTGACCTTCACTAACACACACGGTGTAAGATGAAGATTCTGAATTGAACATGAAAACAGAATATTTCAATTCACTATATTGTCCCTCTATTATAAGAGCTTTAGTGAACTCATGTGAATATCTGATTATTTACATTGTGTTTAATAAGCTCTTTTTCACAGGAGACATGTTGACCCCAGGAGGAATTAGATATGTGATGAAATGTATTCATTTCTGATAAATAATGTGAACAATTGTGTTTTGCACAATTGTTCTCTCTGGGGGCGTTTTTAATAGCCTGGTGTAAATGTAAAGCTACTGCTCTCAATCTTCACACAGTGAGTTGTGTGTTTGCATACATCTCCAGCCTTCCCTCTTGTTTATCCATCTTTCTCACAGTTGAGGGAATTAGCTATCTGTGATTCCAGAAGAGAAGACATTACCATAAATGAGCTATTATAGTGATTATCTTTTTTCCGCATGGACTATACAAATTATGATGCATTAATATGCAATTGCATTGGGGAAGAGGGTATACCAAGATTGTACTGTATATAAGATTTTCTGTTTTAACATGTAGTCTACCCAACTAAAGTCATATGCTTGGCAAAACATTTTTCTTAGCGTGGCCAAACACTTTCTACCCACTTTTTCTGAAGTATTCGCACATATAGATGGAAATCACTTTCTGTCTTCCTGTCGATTTATATCAATGCCATATGTTTTCATCCCGCATGCTTTTACTTTGAAATGATAAAAGAAAAATCCCACACTCCACAGGGCCTGAGACACAGTTTTTAAATATTCCTGGTTGTGCAGGACAAGCAAACCTCCCCCATGACAAATAAAGCCATTTATTTTACATAAGCTTCATTCAGGCTGAGGATCCATGAGCCCAACTTTGGCATGCCACAGCATCAACAGATGATATATGACCAAACTCTGTATTTACCATCTAAATTGCTTCACCACAATAGCCATATGATGACAGTGATTAATCCGCGAAAAACCTAAATCTTCCACCCCTTCAATATGTTGCCACGTTTGTAGGCACACATTTTCGACTTAAAGGTAACATTTGTATTCTCAGTGAGCGTCCTCCCTCCTATTTTATGATATTAGCTCTGGGAGCAAAGCGGAGGGCTGGGTTGCAGTGTGTGTGGGCTCAGGTTTTACTGTCATCCATTTTACCCTTATCTTTCTATCATTAGGCAATTTAATAAATGTGGTGTGTGCACTCTAATGTAGGATCGTACATCAGGAGGAGAGTGACCTGGGTCACAACATTGCAAGTCTCCAAGGTTATATCCTCCCACACCAACTGCCCAACAGACTACCGGCTGATATTTCTTTCATATATTTCTCCTGCCCCCCCTCCCCTCGGTCTGTCTCTCTCTCTCTCTCTCTCTCTCTCTCTCTTGCTCTCTCTCTCTCACTCTCTATCTCTCCTCCTGTCTTTCTATGTCGCCCCATCTTACAAAACGAGTCACTGGATGCTTAACAATGTCCTTTTTGAATTTAAGCACAAGCGCACCCCTAGACACTCGGGTCATTTGGCAATTGTTTTCATCCGGACCATCTCCACTGCTAAGGTAAGGCACAGTGGGACACAGTCATTAGTGAGAGCTCTTGGTGTTGGAGACAGAATGAGAGACAGAATGCTTTTACTCACCAGGACCATCTCATCTTCATGGATTACCCTAATGTGAGCGTGTGAATATATCTTCATGTGTGTGTGTGTGTGTGTGTACGTGTGTGTTTGTGTGTGTGTGTGTGTGTATGTGTGTATGTGTGTATGTGTGTGTGTGTGTTTGAGAGAAAGAGAGAGAGAAAAAGACTTGAGACATGTGTGATTATGGCACGGTTCTGTCTGCTACAGATGGTGGATTAGAAGACCAGCACACTAAAATCATGCCAGTGCATTCTGGGTACGTTGTGGAGGCTTAGATGTGTTTGCTCATGCAACACACACACACACACACACACACACACATACTCTCACACACACACACACACACACACACACTCACATACTCACACACACAGACATTTCCAAACTAATTGTCTGATATTTTGCACTCAGGGGTCTGTCTTGGCCGTAAATCTCCTGCAGTCTTCCAATCATCCGTCATCTCAGCAGAGCATATCACTCATGCTGCTGTCTGTGCGCCTATGTGTTGGTGGATGTGGCCGCTATTAAATGCCTGTGTGCTGTGTGTATGTATGTGGTATTTGGGTGTGTGTTTGTGTGTGTGTGTGTGAGTGTGTGTATGTATGTGTGTGCATGTGTCTGTGTGTGTGTGTGTGTGTGTGTGTGTGTGTGTGTGTGTGTGTGTGTGTGTGTGTGTGTGTGTGTGTGTGTGTGTGTGTATGTATGGGTGCCTGTGTTCATGTTTGTCTGACCATTCTGATTGCAGGCTCATCAGAATAAGGCATCTGAATCAAAGGGACATGGTCTGATTCACTGTCAAGCTCAAGCACCCTCATTATGAGTTGAGCTTATTCAAGGCCCAGACAGAAGACAGGATGAAAGACGTCACTGTTTCTACTGCCTCT
This sequence comes from Alosa alosa, assembly GCF_017589495.1. Classification (NCBI taxonomy): domain Eukaryota; kingdom Metazoa; phylum Chordata; class Actinopteri; order Clupeiformes; family Clupeidae; genus Alosa; species Alosa alosa. Next base: position 16,314,638 of record NC_063204.1, read on the forward strand.
CACAAAAATGGGTAAAAACAAGCTCTTCATGGAAAAAAGAGACGGGACACATTAGAGTACAAAGATACCTCAGTCTCCTCTGGTCATCCAGACACAAAAGAGGTGTATTCTCTCTCTCTCTCTCTCTCTCTCTCTCTCTCTCTCTCTCTCTCTCTCTCTCTCTCTCTCTCTATCTATCTATCTCTCTCACACACAGACACACACTCTCTCTCTCTCTGCCTTTAATGTAGCAGCCTATTCTTTAATGATAAGACCCAATCTTGAGTGCTTGTGCACACATGTGGGGGGTAAAGCCGTTCCCATGGGAAATGATGTTGACTGTGCCGTTAATAGAGGATCATTATGAGAGTTAGCCAATCATGCCCACAACAAGGCAGAGAAAACAAACGCATCCGTTTAAAATGAGTGAAGGACAAAAAAACACACAGCGCATAGACCTCCCTCTGATTTCACCAGTGTCTAATGCGTCCCAAAGCTCTTGTTAACTATCGTGGGGCAATTTCAAATCCAGAGCCCATTAACTTTTATAGACACTTGTTTGATCAGATACAGTTTAAACAACATAGACAAGGGCCCCATTTTACATAGCACCCTCATTAAGAGGGCGAGCTGGAGGCCTGAGTGGAAAATGTTTTTAATTCCCCCGAGGGGCAAGGAGCCATGCTCCAACTAAATGACTGTCCAGAGAATGGAATTCTACAGCAAGAAGACAGCACATTTCACACGAAACTTAAAATGGACTGATTTCTGCAAGGGAGGAATTCGGAGATGTGGGTTGAGCGGTCAGGGCGAGGAGAGCTGCTTGGGAGAGGGAGGAGCACTTGGAGATGAGGCTGTTCAGGTTTGAGCCCTGTTGGGAGATGTTGTGACAAGGGTGAGTGGTGTGTGTTGCTCCTCTCTGGACTGAGGCAATCCGGGATTCTCACGCTCGCACGCAAGGAAAACAAATCCGTAGTAAAATTCCTCCCTGTCACAGGCATGATTTACAGGTGTGCTCAGTTTATTTGCCAAGGCTCAAAAAGCACCCCTGGTGATTCTCACCTCACACACTTTTTTCCCTCTCTGTTTCATTTGTTTAATTTTGGCTCCTCAGTCTTTTCAGTGCCAGCAGTCTGAACCTGCTCTACTCCTGGTAAATCTTTGATTACCACTTTGCAATTTTCACCCTGAAAATCCCCCAATGCTACAGTGATTTATTGTTATTATTGTCTGGTTTTATCGAGACGTGGCAACATTCACTGCTTCCAAGAGCTGTTAATTGCTTAATTATGGAGATAAGACAATGGGCATGAGCAGAATAGCCAATGACTAGAAAAAAAAAATCTTTGAAGAATTTGAACAAATTCAAGACTCTCTCTAGATTTCTTTCTTTCTCTCTTGCCTTCCTTCTCTCTGTCTCTCTCTCTTTCTGTGTAATATACGTACCTTCTGATCAAGGTTACCCTTCTTATTTGAGCCATTGTTTTTTTATGGCTGTGAGCCATCAATGCTTTCATTGTTTCCTTTTTTATCTTCTGTCTTTGCCCATTAACATTCAATGGGAAGCACAGGGCGGAACATGAATAGAGATTTATCATATGTCTTTTTCCCCCCTCCTCATGAATTATGGAGGAGCAGCACCCTGCTACATTTCGAAACAACCGATAGTAAATTAAACAGAGCGTTCCATAGCATCTTGCTGAGGAAAAATACAGAGAAAGAAAGAGAGAACGTGTGTTGGGCAGAGACAGAGAGAAAGGGAGAGGGACTGAAATGTCATTGGCCTGCGACCATTCACACTTTTTTGCTCCCAAATGCTCTCGGAAGGCTAAAAAAAGAGCCATTGTGTTCCTCTCACCCCAACCATGACATAACCTTCCCCATTGCTCTTCCCAAAACCCAGCAAGAGCTGTCCATTCATAGGAGCTCAGCCTTGCCAAGGCACCACCGCCAAGACAACCTCATTAAATTTCGCCTAAAATGTTCTGTCGTCCTGATCAGATTACCAAAATGCTCTCTATCCTATTTTTTCCAGTCTGTTGTTATGGTGGCGTTCTTCCTTCCCCCCCCCCCCCCCTTCTAACAGCCTCATAGTCTTTGTTTTTTTTTGTCATCTTCTTGGCTTTGCCTCTCTACAGTCTTCGCTTCTTTCTTCACCTCTTTCAATTTAAATCAAAAACCTTGCAGTGTTTCATTCAGGGAGCTGCACAGCAAGACAGAGCGGCTGAATTCCACACAAGTTATTCTTCTTTCACGCATGCTTCATCCTGCACACTTAATGGACATTACTATATAGCTCTCTCTCCAAAGCGACAGAAATGAGGACGAGTTTCTCCCTTTCACTCTGATTTATGGTGAAATGGCCGTGGACTGGCAGACTAGGATAACACTGCCTGTAATAAATGGCAGAAGGACGCAAGCTAGCAGCTGTTAAGGTTCCCTCCATTACACTGAAAAATGGAAGCTGACAGAGACTTTTTAAGACTTGTATGTATGTATGTTTTATTTTGTCCCTCATGCCATACATTAGCAGGTGTCACGATAAAGTGGTGGAAAAGGATCCATACATTAATCGGCACCCGCAATCCATTTGATTTCTTGCACTCTCTTCCGACCCTTTGCCATCACTTTGAAGCATGCCTGTCTGGATGAGCGAATGCTAGTCTAGAGTCAAGAGGGGGACTTAGGGACTGCAGCGGCATCCTGATGGCTGAAATACTTCCTGGAATACATTAGAGTGTAAAGGCGAATGCACTGGTATTTAGGTATGTGGTATGTTATGTGGCACTTATTTGGTTTTATCTGGGAATACACTATGTCTCTGTGTGAGTGTGTGTGTATGTGTTTGTGTGTGTGTGTTTGTGTGTGTGTGTGTGTGTGTGTGTGTGTGTGTGTGTGTGTGTGTGTGTGTGTGTGTGCTTGTGTGTGTGTGTGTGTGTGTGTGTGTGTGTGTGTGTGTGTGTGTGTGTGTGTGTGTGTGCTTGTGTGTGTGTGTGTGTGTGTGTGTGTGTGTGTGTGTGTGTGTGTGTGTGTGTGTGTGTGTGTGTGTGTTTGTGTGTGTGTGTGTGTGTGTGTGTGTGTGTGTGTGTCTCTGTGTTGTGTCTGTGTCTGAAGTAGGTGAAACAAGAGAGGAAATTTGAATGAAACAGCATTGTAGTGCTAATGAATCAGACAAGGATATATACGTTTGCACTTTTACGCAGTCTGTGACAATTAGTAACTCCATTAAGCATGAGCGGACCTAATGAAGTTTACTTCAGCTCCTCCCTCGCTTCTTCCTCTTGTCCGGATGACTGGTTTTCCGCTGTAAAGCATTTAAAGACACTAAGGACCTTTATCTCTGCCCAGGAAATTTTTTGACAAATTAATCCTAAATTATTTGCTAAAATGCTGACATACACTTAATGGCATGGTGAGAAGAAATGCTCGGCTTAGCACAGCCAGCCAAACTCATCAAACGTCCCAAAGGTCAGTACGTGCATGATGTGAAGGGAACAAGATAAACTAGAGCAAGAATTTAAATATAAACAAATGGATGAGTGAATTCACCTGAAGTTACACTGGTCCAATAAACTCTCTTCCTGAGAGAGAAAAGAAGTGAAAGAGCACAAACATGACCTTGTTAATGTAGAGCAAGTCATTATACTGTAGTCTAGGACACCCTGCAGGAAATACACATGGTCAATGTAGAAAGACAAAGACCTTAGATGAAATACAGATTGGCATTGTGTAGTGCCTGCACTATGTATTGTCTGTAATGATAAGCACTGTCATTTGTACTGTATGTGCATTCATCTGAAATATACAATACAACTGAGCCGCAGTGAATGTTCCTGTTTGTTTTGCACAACAGTGTTCTCAGCCGTATTTTGTCCATATTTGGCCTTGAAGTGGAAAATGCCCCCCCCCCCCCCTATTCCTATTGATTAAATGACGGTGAAATGGTTTGGATAACATTTGTGAAGATATTCTCTGAAAGCCAACCTTGAGACATGGTCTCTCGCTTGCTCGCTCTCTTTCACTCTCTCTCTCTCTCCTTTTTCTTTCTCTCTCCTGTCTATCTTTCCCTCTCGCTCCTCGCCTCTGGCTCCTTCTGTCCCTCATGGCCATTACTGCAGACTGCAAAATAATGACCAATCTCCCAACAATACGATGGCTTCTTTTTAAGTGGACAATATCCCTTATGACCCACATACATTGTTTTAATTTATTTATTTATTTTTTGTCAGGTGAAGGATGGCGAAGAAACTCATGACAGTTTTAATGACACTGTCAATGCATGGGCTATAAGAGAAGGAGAAATTTCTTTACCTTTCGCTGTCGCTTGCTGCTCAATGTGTTTGAGAATGAATTGTGTGATACGCATGAATATTTATGGTCGTTTGGTGGAGGACTGTGAGCGAAGGTAATTGCATTACGAGCCCAATGGAAGAGTGGCTATGACTGATGGAGAAAATGATGGTGACTTTTACGTACATTGCATACGGTGCCAGTTTAACAATATAGAAAAGTGAGTGCAGTAAATCCTGAAAGGCTTAAAAATGATGGAAGCAGTTGAGATTAATATAATTTTGTTTGCCATCTTAAAAGCGTTCGAGCACCAGGGCTTGGTTTAAGAGCTGACAAAGGCATTTCTCTATTCAAATCGCCAATCACTCAGATTGTTGAAGATCTAAGAGTTCAAGTGTCTAACTTGAGTATACTAGGATATTAAGTGTTCCTTCAGTAATACCACGCTGTGTACTTCTGTCAGATTGGCTTCTGCTTGGCAAGGCAATTGCTGTGGTATACAGGCCCCCTCATCTAGCAAGACTTACAAATTAGCTGGAGTGTACTTTGAGGATGGACAGGCCTTTGGCTGCTAGTTATCTCCCGCATCAGATCGATGCAGCTCTTCTGACTGGCGCGAAGACACACAAACTTCTAATGAGCTGTTTCCAAGGGGGCTTGTCGGTGCGGTGCAGCCACACTACACGCAGTCAATACTGTCGGAGGCTGCTGAGCAGCGAGGCAGAGCAGCCATGTAAAACAATGAGCCCGGGCCGCGTCCACTCCTGACCCACATACCGTTTACCTCATTCTGTCCGCCCGCTCTATACACTGTGCCTGATTTCCATCCTCTTTTGATAAAGGGCCCTGCGTCCTTCTAATCCACTTTGCGGGGGCCGATAGGCATGCGGACGGGCCCGTTCATCAAACCCAAACTCAATTTTTCGAAAAGGTTAATGGCCCCCCAAGCCTGTAAAATGCAAAGGCAAATGTTTTAAGAGGAGCCACTTCTTCATAGGGCAAGGAGAGAAAGTGAGAGTAACATTTGCTGGCTGTGTTTTTCTCAGGTTTTTGCATTTGTTCTTTTTTCATTATTTGTTTGGATGCATCTGTGTGACCTTTGTCAGAGCAGAGCTGATTAAACAGGAGGTGAAGAGATAGGCAGAGGTTGCCATTTGTGCAGAGGTAGAAGCTAGCTCTGCTGATCTCGCTAAACTGAAAAAAAGAATGTATTCCCTTTCGGGGGGTCAATGCATGGACAATGGCATCACTGTCAGGTCACGTGTCCCTCTTGGAAGGAAAAACATCCGTTCAATCAATCAGGATGGAATCCGATAAACTTTTCCGACTTTGTACACGAGATTGCGCACATTCGTTTGTTTGGGAACTGGGTGTGAACTCACTGAAAGACCCCTCAGACCCCAACCTCGGGCCACTAAGTAGTCATGTCCCACATAGATCACCACATTGTTTTTACAAGGGTAACACAAGCAATTATTGGAAAGGGCTGAACCGAGACATCCCCTGTTTACATTAGCCATTGTTGGATGTGAGTGACACCTCTTAAAGGCCAAAGACATGCACTTTTACACTCTTTCCTGGCCAAACAACATGGATCTCTATAATGTGCGAGGATGTGGCTGCACACAGAAGGTTTTTTTTTTTTTTGGTGTCGTGCGGTGTAAGCTTTCAGTCCCTGCTTTAATCGGATGTTGTGACCATCCCCTACGGTTGCCATCCATTAACACCGCAGGAGAAGCGAGGGACTCTTCGAGTCGCTGCAACTCCACTGTGATGGGAAATTAAGCACTCTCACAGCAAAGGTGCTGCCTGCTTGAAAATGCTAAGCTGTATTTAATACAGGCAGGTTGATGCATTCACGGGGTCCTGCCATATTAAAAAGGGATTTTTTGATGAGAGCGGCGATCAAAACGTTGGTCTGCCTTTGTTCTCTTGGGCTGTAATTTATTCAGGGGCTGTTTCTTGTGGAGTGCTGCGATTTTTTCTCCAGTGTGTTACGGACTGCATCGCCCTGTCTGGTTCATTTGTACTGAATAATGTCACTTGACTGCTGCCACCACTGAAACATGGCCCTCAAAAGAGGCCTGGAGCACAGTGAGACAGATTTAATTTGCCAGCCGCCACGTTTGCATTGACTCCTCCATGAAACGTCATTAGTGGACGGCACTTCATTTCTTCCATTGTCTCATATTTTACCCTTGTTCAATCAAAGTCTTTCAAATGGCAATTGAAAAAAAACTTTGATGAATGTCATGTACCATCCTTTTGTTCAGATAACTGAAGCCAGTATAGAAGAGAAGAAGAATGCTTTAAATCCAAAGTGCTGCAATGCAAGTGAAGTGAAATATGCGCCAGTCCTCCTATGTATTTTTTATTTTTTATTTATTGGTTTATTTGATAGGGAACATGCATATTAATAAACATTGTGTAAAAAACACCATGTAAATATGCCAGAAGTAGTAAAAATAACTACTTTCCATCTGTAGTCCCTAGGCAGGTGACATAGGACAAAACATATAGATAGCCAGCAGTCATACAGCACTTACACACTGTAAAATTAAACACATAATGGTGACATATGCATTAACAGAATAAGCAAAACACAACAGACAAACAAAACAAAACAGAAATACATGAAGACAAGGAGGACATAAGGGTGACATATACAGTACATTGACAGATTAAACAAACAAAACGAAACAGAAATACATGAAGACAAGGACATTATTCATCCATCTCTATACATTCAATAGATAGTGAAAGTGTGTGGGTGATGAAATTACATGTGTGGCAGTTAAAGGTGAGTGCATCTCTGGTTTTCTAGGAGCCACAGTTTTAAGTGAGTTTTAAAAGTGTTATATGTAGGACACTCTCTTATTGGGAGGGGCAAGCTATTCCATAGTTTACCTCCTACTACTGACAATACACGTGTGCGTCTGAATGGTATTACACAGTCCCCTCTTACAGAGGCCCGTGTACTTCCAAGTCTTTGGAAAAAGCCATGCAGCGGAGGGGGGGCAAGATTGTGCAGCAACAAGCATACTTAAAGTGTTTAAAATTGTCAAAGCTTAAAAAATTGTGTCTCTCTAAGATATCGCAATGGTGAAATGACAATGCCATTTTATCAAAAGTTTTTATGGCTTTCTTAAATAGAGATTCAATGATTTTATGTAGTTATGCTGGTAAATGACCAGTTTATAAAACAATACTCAAAATGTGAAAAGATCATGGTATATAAAAACAACTTGGCAATGCACAGAAATAGCAGCCAGGTATTGTCCAGTGGCTTGATCTCTAATTGCATGGCATCAGGGAAGGCCCTTTATCTATGTTATACTGCATGCTTGATAACCCCAGTGAAATGCTTACGATTCCTGCTCTGTTGGAGATATGATTTTTTTGAGGGACACAAAGGTTGCTTCGTCAGTGATTTTGTTTTTGTTGCTTTGGTTCTTTGGCATTCAGGCTACTGGCAGTGCATGTGGTACTGTGGCATGAAGAAGGGCCATTACGTATCCTGGGTACAGCATGTGCCATGTTTGCGCCTGAGGCTAGCCAACCGTGCACTATTAGTGTATCTTGCGTCATGCTGTGTCATGTTAAATAGGCCTGGTTGTTGGTTGGCCACTGTGAGAAATCTTCTACCTATTGCACTAGGAATGTAACATCTCTCCTGTATACATGTAGGGTTGGGTATCGTTTCGTTTGGGTATCGTTTGGGTTGGGTCCGATACCAGTGCTAAATTGATACTTTTAAAACGGTGCCGTGCCGAAATGGTGCCTGAACCGGTACTTTGTATTTAAATTAAAATGATCTAAAGTATGAATTGCTTTTTTTTATTGATAAGACAAATTTGAACAGGAAATTGAACTGTTATATTCAATTTACTATCAATATCTCATTGCTCCTACGCATAATAGCTTACATTTAAATGTTAAAACAGCTTGCCATGGATGCACACACAATAGTAAGCTCTGATTTCAAGTTTACCCAGTGTAGGGGGTTTGCCATAAGGTATGTTAAAACCGCTTGCCATAGAACTGCCAGGTCATGGACAAGGCATTTGCAAGCAAGCCAATCTAACAGGGACTCTTTCTGAATTACTTTCCAGTTAATTTTGTGTGTTCCCAAATGCTTCAAGAAATGTCATGTCTTCCCCCATAACACGCAATAGTTTTGAACATGTTAGGCTACATGTCGGTGTTGAAGTGTTTAGATTCCCAGCGCTAGTAGGCATTTTAACAGCAACTATGGCTATGCGCTATACCAGTCAGCTGAGTTTAATTAGCGATAACATACGGAGATGGTTCCGTAGCCTCTTTGACAGCTCAGTGACATCAGGTATGTAACCTACATATTTATGTAGGTTACATACCTACATAACCTTCATATTCATTGTGATGCTATATATGGCCCTCATGCACATGAAAGATTAATATCATGCCATTATGTTGTTTAGAACACACCGTGAAATAAAGTTTTCACCTTACAACTTTGCTGATAACATTTCAAATAAATGCCAGCTAGCGCATTAGCAAGGATATTGTGTAACGTATACGGTTGATGTTGTTTCATAGCCTTTTGCTTGTGTGTAGTTAGGCCCACTGCTAGATTTTGACAGGAGCTTGTGATATCGCTTTAAAGCTACTTGGGCTCCCACTCGCCTATAGTGGTGCACCCCTCTGGTTTATACATCCAGTGTTTATGTTAGCTAACTGTAGCCTATCTGGATGTGTTGCTATCAGAGATGGCGCATGACATGCAGTGATGCCTCAGTACAAAAAAAAAAAAAAAAACACGCGATTTAAGCACTGAAATGAGGCACCGAAATCCACGTTGTTATTCGATGCAGTTACTACCGTTTGCGTCGGCACCGGTGCCATATTAGAACCATGTTTCGGTGCCCAACCCTACTCCTGTATATCTGAAACCCCAGCTCCACTAGAACTGTCAGCCAGCTTCAGTTCCCTCCACTCCAATACTTCCCTTGAACTTACAACCAAAGTAATGGATAATCAGTGTGGACATAAACTTTCATCAACATGGTGAAGTTATTTATAGTGCTTTGTTTTTTCTAGATGGAATCCCCCCGGGTATATATAATGTAACAGACTGCATTCATAACCTGTATGACAGTCTTTAAAATAATTGATAATGTAGGGCCTTTTTTTCAAGCCCTCCCCATGATATTATTCTTCACTTGGCAGCCTGCCAGCAGTTACTGTAGGTCTAGGATGTCCTTGCTGATGTATTTTATTACATGGTGAACAAACAAAGGTGACAAAAATCACTGTCTCTTAAACTCAAATTATAGTCCCCTCATAAAGCATCCATCTTTTAAGAACACATCAGATGCCTGTGGCTATATCATAGACTGGGTGGCACTAATAAATTGAATTCAGTGTTGTGACATCTAATACAATCATGACTAATGGAGTTTGGGTTCAGCCACACATGGGAAGTAGATGTCTCAGCGTGACAGTGGACCCCGTCCTGCTGAGGTGGCAAAACCTTCATGATGAATGTGATATGATGCGCTTTGCTTCACAGTACTGAAGAGCCGTGCACTGCAAAGAGACTGCTGCAATTACCTTTATATTAAATAATTTGAAAAGCCTAATTGGGTCAGGGTAAAGGTGAACATTCATAATGAACAAGTTAATAATTAAAACAGTCACCGGAACTTTGAGTTTATTGTGAAACTGCTTGACAAATGAATGGATCACATGGGCAGCTATTTTGTGCATATGCACCATTTGGATTAATTGTGACATGTTGGCAGTAATATCCACTCTACTGTCTCATAAGGTACACATTACATTGTAAATTATGTTTAGTATTTTACTCAGATGGGAATGCCTCAAACTGTACAGTGGTTATGTAACGGTTGCAATTTATGCTCTGCCCTTATTTTCAACTCAGTTATGGAACAGACGACCTACATGTGGGATGCATATGCATCAACATCATAAACAGACCATATTTCACCACTGCTTTACCAGGGAGCTCTTTATACATACTCTATATGGTATGTAGACTAGACAGACCTTTTGCCCAAATTGTGTCAGCAGAAAAAAACAACATGTTGGCTAAATGTGGTGCAAATAAGGACATCACATCTGACACCTCCAGAGTAGAAACTGAAAGCATGAGGAGCAAAACATATCTGAACCACAGCCTAATGCAACTCAGTGTCTTATGTGTATTCCATAAAGAAACATGCTGGTTTTACAAGTGTCCATATTGAGCCAAGTATGTGTGTTTGTGTGTGTGTGTGTGTGTGTGTGTGTGTGTGTGCACCTGGGTTGGACCCAAGTTTAAATGATGACATTCTCATAAGGTGTTCTACCAGTGCTCTCTGGCTGTGTGTACTGTATATGTTCACCATAGAGTCTCACAGACGCAGGGCCATCCCTTACAGTTGCCTCCTCCTCGGCTGCTCTCCTTCTCCAGACGGCGCAGGGGTGACTGGGAGTTCAGGACAGACCCTAGTGTACATCACTACAGCCAACCAATATGGCCGCCGCTCGCACATTCCAGTGCAGCCAAGAATATTGGCTTGAACTGAAGATGGGAGAGAGACCAAACCCCTGTGCTCATCTCTTTAATTGTCATGTTTAGAGTAATATTACGGCTTCAGACTAGCAGCAAGAAAATAGACTTATGAATATTCATTTTGTGGTTACTGGCCATGAGTGTGCCTTGTTTTCATTCTTCCCATGCATGGTCTAACCCGTGTGGGCCTTTTGTGTGGTTTTGATGGGCCATGATTAATGACACTGAACAGCTCCAAACTATGCACTGGTCAGAAAATATCTCTCCACAATGGGCCTCAGTGGGTTCAATAAATTCTTCGAGAGCGTTTGCATATAAAAAGATGGATGGAAAAAAAAAGATGGATCATCAGCCTTGGAACATGTCCCATCAGATTTGGATGCACATTAGTATGAGCAAAACAATTATTTCCCCCCATACACACATACAGAGAGAGGGGGGAGAGAGAGAGGTAATTAGGTCATATAATGTTAGAAAACCTCATGTTCGCCATGTTTACCAGCAAGAGATCAAAAGAAATTAACCTTTCATTTCTTTCCTCACAGAACAACTAGAATCCTAAATTCCACCAACTGTGAAATATTGTATGTGTGTAAATAGGGAGCAAATGCGTAAGTGGAGGAGTCAAATACAGAGTGAAAAAGAAATAGTGTGTATGTGTATAGGAGATGTGTGTGTGTGTGTGTGTGTGTGTGTGTGTGTGTGTGTGGTGTGTGTGTGTGCATTTGGTGGGGGGATGGGTACACCCGGGGAGTCCATTAGGACTTGGGAACAAAACTCCTCAGGCAATATGCAGACAATTAGGCCTCTGAACAGAACATTGATTTTCACTCAAAAGCAATTGATGCTAAAACAAATCATACAACAGATAAAACATGCTTGGGACCTGCAGAGTAGCATCAGACCAATCCACACGACTTTCCCTGACTGCTAACCCAGCCACGGCTGTATCGCTCTCCCGTGCATTCCTTCTCATACCTAAGGCCAGGTTCAGCCCCCCTCAAGGGACCAATCATTTAGGAAGAGAATACATCCCCATATAACTATTTATTTGTGGAATATGAGTGCAAATAGTGAGTCGGACATGGCCCCAGGAGAGAACATGTACGCTCCATGCATTACAGAATGCCTTTTTAAAGTATGCCATGAAATATTAAATTAGCCCTATACTGTATCTGCATTGGCCACGCAGAGCATTGCCCCTGGGGACATATTCTGAGGCACATGCTTCTTGTAAAAGTGTAGACTGTAATCATATACTAATACCCTGGGTTAATATTTGTTTCTGGGGGTGCACTAAGCCAGAATCTACATACATTTTGTAAAATGAGTTATGCGTACTACCTGGACTGTTTACATGAAGGAAACCTAATGGAGACACAGCAGAACTGGGCTTCACGATCCCTAGCACAGAGGAGCAACAGCAATGAATGAATGAAGAAAACAATACAGCAAGAATAGAGTGTGTGTGTGTGAGTGTGTGAGTGTGAGTGAAAGAGAGAGAGAGAAAGAGAGAGAGAGAGAGAAAGAGAAGGGGGGGCAGTGTGGCAGTGTGAGTGTGGACAGCAGGAAAGAGAGAAGAGCACAGAGGAAAAAAGAAGAAATCATTCATCAATCCGAATATAAAGGATTGCCAGAAAGCACTCAATCACCACATATAGGGAGTACCAGTGGTTCCAAAGCACTGGCACTATCATCACTCTAACGTTCTGAACCGCAAGAAATCGCTTCTCTGCTAAATCCTACATTGATTGAGAGTACTTCCTGATATAATCTCACGTTCATGCTTTCCCTGAAAGATAGTTGTTGAGTATGAAAAGCTGCTTCAAATGAATAGACACATGTGGTAATAGATGAGGGTTTGAACCAGTTCTACCTCTTAAAAAGTCAGAATATAAATGTATGTAAAACAAATATGAATGATTAATGCACTCTCCTTTTGAAGTTAAATCCACTTTGAGTCCTAGGTCCAGTTGGTTAAAAAAGAGACAAAAGCACAGAAATACACATACACACACACACACATTTTGAAGGTTGAACATAATAATAATAATTGCAAATGCCACAACCTGTGTGGATGTTTTCATGTTTATCACCATTTGTTTACCACTCCCACCTTCTCCCTCATGTATCTGTCTCTGGGGTGGGACTGGTGCTCTCCCACAAGAAAACATTCCAGCAACCCTCCCAGGGGATACCCATCTGCCCTGGAACCACATTCCTACCCTGTTTTTAGAGAGCACACCAATGCACTCACACACACACACACACACACACACACACACTCACTCATGCTCACAGACACCCACACATATGCATGCTCACACACAGACACAGACATGCACACACACACACACACACACACACACACACACACACACACACACACACACACACACACACACACACACACAAATGCACTTTTTGTTTTGAAATCCGCTCCCTCTGAGGCCTGGAACCTCCCTTGTATGAAGCATTCAGTACAAATAATTTAAAGAGGCAGCCGATGCTGTAACAGGCACCGGTCTGCTTTTATCTGCCGAAAGATAGAATAGGAACATACAGTATGTGAGTGGAGGAGGGCCTATGGCACCACGGGAATGTGATGACCGCATGGAATGGAGCATGAGAGTAGGCCTGAGATGAACTCCTGCATATGTCCCCCCCCTTGATTACAGGAGCGGTTCTGCCTCACTATCTTTGCAGGCTTTAGCAGTGGGTGTCTCGAGCGCCATGGTTATGGAAGATTGTTGTTTTTCAGGGCAGGTGCAGTGCCATTGAAATGGTGCTTGAGAAAATGAATCAGTCATCTGGTGTGCTGTAAATATTTGTTTACTCTCTATCTGAGCAGGCTGCTTGTTTTCCATTTCTTTGACAAGAGCTGTGAGTCTGTTTGTGTGTGAATACTATCAGTTTAGTAGGGTTGCATACTGACATCAGTTCTTGCCATTCAGAAAAATCATCATTTCACCACTCAATAAAGTCACGATAATACATGATTAATTTCACCCCATGTTCAGAAACACATTCAATACAAATCATTTGATTTTAGTTAACTTAATGTAGCTGGCTATTTTCTTAAACCATACACACATTTTGTTTGTTTCAGACATTTATTCAGCTAACCATTTGACATAGAACACATTGTTTCATTTAATGGGAGCTGAGACAGAGCTTTCAGTTGCATTATCTGTGGCATTGCCAGTGCTGTCAGAGGCATGCTCAACCTCCCCTGCAGTTTTTAGCTGCACATTTAAAGGAAACGGATAATGAAATCATTTCCTGTTATCAAGTTTCGACAGGACATTGTTTGGTTTCCTGGCAACGGCACTGTGACAACAGAAGGGACAACAATTTCAAAGAGATGATTTTGTTATTTTAATAAGGATGCCTTTTTGCCACATCGATTGGACAGTTAGATGTCTACATTTTCATTTTGTGTCTTTATCTCCATTGTTGGGTGTATATGAAAACTTTCAGTCGAATGTTATTATGAATACATCCTTATCTGAAATATCATTCTTCCATGTCTGTGACCCAAGTAAACATCAGATCAATGTTGGCTTGAAAAACACAGACATACAGACTGATAACCACCCATCTCATACCTCTCTCTATCTCTCTCTCTCTGTTACTCTCTCTCCCTCTCTCTCTCACACACACACACACACACACACACAGCCTCACCTTTCATCACTCATATGCACACAGCTCTTGTTTTGATCAAATTACAGTTCAGTATTGGTGAAGAGGATTGCTCTGCACCGTTAACAATCCAGTATCAACAGGAACACTAAACACTGCAAAGTGAAAGTGGCTTCTAGTGCTCTTTTGTCATTGGACTTTGGACATTAATAAGTGATATTTTCCACTTACACAGCATTTTCAATTCATATAGTATTACTATATGACATATGATTTCCTTGTAAAGTGTGGTGAGGTTGTATATCTGTTAATTGTTAAAATAATCTAGTTTTGCAAAGCAGTGATAGTTAAGCATTTGCTCTTATATAGAGAAATGTAATAATGTAACTAGATTACATTAATGTAACTAGAAATGTAATAATGTAGAATAATTAGATGATAAACCTAACAAACTAAATTAGCTTTTAGTTAATCTGTATAGACATTAGTGTATTGTACTGTAATTCAACACTACTTGCTAGCTAAAACACAAGACAACTCAACCTCTACTAGTCAAATAGAAACTTTCTAGAATTTAAAGGGAATTCCAGAATTCTTCTACCTAGGCCCTATTTTACATAAGTTTGAAGGTTTGAGCTTTCAATGTGGACAATGTGGCTGAGAATTGTTGGCACAGTATTGAGCTAACATGCTAATGGCTAAGTGGCTATGCAAACCGGGCATGTTGTCACGTCAAAGCAAATAACGTTTTGTCTCTGACTTGGTTCAACATGTCATTACAAGTGTCAGCCTACAGTACATGGACAGGATCCCATAATGACATAACCACATCTCACATACCTCTGAAAATTTCCTGGAAACTGAAAAGACCAGGAAAGTCAGAAGTTCAGTGGCAAAACATTATTGCCATTGCTGCTGGGCAAATATGCATACAATATTACAATACAATACGTTATTATATACAAATCACAAACAAACAAATTTCCTCTTAGAAGTACAATAAAGTTTATCTTATCTCATCTTATATTATCTTATAAACAAACAAATGTGACTCTTTTATATATATATTGACTTCTCTATCTATCTTTTTACATATTTATATAATCAAGTTTAAATATGTATTTTTACCCAGACATGTTTGGTTTCCCAAGATAATTTACATATGGTCATCATGCCATTTCCAACTTGGAAATAAAAATGTCTTGAAAAATTGGCATAACATATTAACAAATGTAAGGACAGCTGTGTTATCCATACATGGACACTACTGCAGCCTACACTGATTTTCAAGATCAGTGTAATGCAGAATTGCACCTAATACAATACATACTCATGCAGTAATGAACAAGTTTAATACAGTACCAAGTTTGAGTATATTGATCTTAAAATATTCCAAAAATATTCCTAAAATAAGATTGACAAAATAGGCTATTTCCATAAAGAAGTTAGAAAAATTGTTCTGGTTTTCATTATTATCTATCTGTGTCCAAAATTGCCAACTGAGGGTCGTAAGATGAAAGAGGGGGGCATGAGCCATAGGGTTAATGGTATTTGCAGGAAGTGATGTAAATGGACCCTACGCTCAGGGAGCCCACACAGGAAGCTGTGACCCCTGGAAGCTCACTGATAACCAACAAGAGGATATCCCACAACATCCCACAGATAAAGCAGGAACACACAACATGGGTCTCTCTGTTTAATGGCCTCTCTTTTTCATTCTTGAAGAAACTGTATTTAAAGATGGAATATTTGTCTATGTCTAATACAAAAAAAAATAAACACATCACAGAACAACTTTGAATGTCTATTAATTCACTCTGAACAACCAATGTGTATGAATATACAATACAAATAAATGTGCCTTGCCTGTAATATGATTTTATAAAAGTAAAAGAATATGAGAAATAAGCAAAGGGTTAAAAAGAAACAATTAAAGACTTCCAATGCTAATCCCTGCCAGTGAAGTGAAAAAAAACTCAATATTCTGATTTGGCTGTGTCTACGGCTTCAGAACAGACAGGAAAGTAGGATGCAAAGCAGGTGCAACTTCCTGTTCCCACAGAGAATGGACCGGTGGGGGTTGTGGAACGAGGAAAGCAAGGATGAAATTGGGGAGTTGATGAGGCTATGGAAAGCAGATGGTAGAGCCCATGAGTAAAGAGTCACAGATCCAGGATGTTAGAAGGACACACAGCAAAACGAAGGGAAATAAGAGAAAAGGATGCTGGGTGAACAGAGTAGAGGGTAGTTTTTCCTCCTCAACCCTCAACCCTCCCACCCATTTCCAAGGAAAAGGGGGAGGGGATGAGGGTCAAACTGCAAGAGGAAGGCAAATGGAGTGGAAGGGTTTCTAAGAGGAGACAAAGGGGGTGATGTCATCTATTGATAATGGATGAGAAGAAAGAAGATGGATGAGAAGACCCACAGATGTTGAGTCATATGCTTGGAACTTTGAATAAATGGACAGTGACATCATTAATGTTAGAGAGCTTTTATATAATTGCTGTGGATGGTATGGAAATGACAGGGCACTGAAAATGGAAAATTCTTTCACTTTTATCTTTTTATTCCTACATACCATCTTACATACCATTACTAAAATATTGAGTACCAAGTATTGCAGAAAATTCGTTCATTCAAATAAACCATAAAATTTGTGATGCTGGAGACAATTCAGATGAATGGCATGCCTCAGGGCAACAGCATATCTTCATCAACTCTACAGAGTTGGTGGTAACAATAGTAAGGATTATATTGCATTATACCCCAAGGACAAGCAACATCCTGTCGAATCCACTGAAGCAAAAAGTAGATGTTCCTATTGCTTAAATAGCATCTAATGGGAGCACACTGTGAGCGGCCATATGGCATATGCTTGCAGCAAACTACGGTAATGACACACAAGTATCCTGTTTATTGACTACCAACAAGAAACACTTGCTTCTATCTTCAGCAGTCTACCACTGATCAGTTTCATTTTTTAAAGACTAATAAAATCTGGAAGTTCACAGACATAGTGTCATGATTTGGTCTGTGAAAAAAATCAATGTTTACACACGCATTGCCTTTCATGGACATATCAAGAATAAAGATTAATATAGCAGATCATCTAAGAGTTGTGTTTCGTGTCTGGATCACCCTTGTGCCTTACATGATGAATAACAATCCTTTCTTTATTGAACTCCCACAATGCACACAACATATTTCCCTTTTGAGCCCACTGGTCCCATATCAAGGACTTTGAGGTTATGAGTCTATAACATCTTCCTAGTCAGACCATGAAGGGGGGGAAAGAACACAATGGTAAATGCATTATGTGTTCCCTGTTTACTTCAGTAGACAATAAATCATGTGATAAGTCTCATTGTGCAGGCTGCAAGGTAAAGCAAATCTTCAGTTTATGGATGATTGTTCCCAACCCTTTTGACAGATGTCATTATTATCGTTGAGGAGAGGGGCATTAACAAATGCCATTTGAAATAATGTCCACATTAGACGTTTGTCTACCTCTTCAATCTTTGGTTTATATAGTATTTGATTTGGAGAAGAGGGAAGTTTTAAATCGATTTCCTCTCTTCAATATACGTATGAAAAAATAAATATGATTTTCTTCCTCAATCTCATCATTAACAATATGTATTTTATTTTTGTCTGTCAAAAGCATAAAGTGCTCTGCTCATGAAAAATCACTCCACCACTACTGCTATTGGGCATGCTCTTGTATCGATTTAGCCAACATCATATGAATACATTTCAAGTGCTCTAACTTGAACACTTACAATGTACGTCGTTATTCCAATGTTTGTGACGTTGAACGGAGGAATGTTGTTTACAGACAGTACACTGGAACTGGCTTGTACGAGGTATCTCTCAACGATGTAAACAGTTTAGATCCCTGAACCTGAAAACATGTACATGCAAGGAGGTCTCTCCAGAGGACACAGCTGCCCTTTAAATAAATGGGCCAGAGTTAAAGAACCTTTGCATGACACAGGGAGACATAGCCTGTAGCACATGCAAAGCTCTCCATACTTACAAAAGTAGCATCAGCCATGGTAGTCAAGAAAAAACATTTCAACACAATGCAGTCGTCACATCCAAATACATGTGGGATACAAAATAAAAAGGTTAAGGCCACGGGCCCCAAGAAGATTTGAGAAACGCAAGGGACATTTCTGCATGTGGCTCAGCTCTTCTGGTGTACGAGGAGGAGTGGAGCGAGAGTGTGTTTATGGAATGCCAGAGTGCGGATAACTGAGTGTCTCTGGAGAGGAGCCTGTGAGTGAGTGCCAGAGCATAGTAAGGATGAAAAAGCCCACATGGCGCTGATGTCCCCTGTCTTCCCATCTCCTCCAAAACACAGAGCGGCACGACAACTGTTCCCTGCAAAAACAGTTGGGGGCTGCTGAATGCCATTTTGGTCCAGAACGGGTTACAGGGAGATAAGGCCGAACCCTTTGAACGATGAAAAAGCACTCCAATTGTTCTGTACTACCAAGGCCTCCTGAAAAGTATACTTGCCACAACACAAGGGGGAGAGTAGAAGAAAGGTCATTTACAGGGAACATTGTAAGGCCTCTGGAAGTCATCACAACAAAGATCTGCTTCAACAAAGAGAGATTCAAACGCCCACAAAGGCCATTGTTTATGTTCCACTTATCTACAGCATATGTTGGAAGAGGGGGTGAAACAAAATTGAATTCTGGAGGAAAGAGGAAAGATTTCTCTTTGGCCAACCTTGATCTGTTGACCTCTGCTGTGATGTTGCTAGGGGATAATGATGGAGGTCGGAGGTGAAGTCATGTTTCCTGAGTCACTGTACTGAACTGGACCCAGGCCTTTTATCTTCAAGGAGCATCTTTGGCCTAAAAGTAAAAGAGTTGATTTGTAAAGCTCAGTATCTTGCACAATGAGTTTACGTGTGTGTGTGTGTGTGTGTGTGTGTGTGTGTGTGTGTGTGTGCAAAATATTCAATCTCTCCAAGAATAAAGGTTATAACTACTATTTGCTGTTGTACAATATCTATTTCAATATTGTCTCTCTCAAACTCATTTTTTTATTTTGTGATTTTTTTAATTATGACTATGGAAAACATTCATCTTCACCCATTATGTGTTTATTAAAACTGTATGGAAAACCAAATACTTAATTATTGTATTATGGTAGTATTACACAGTTCCATTTAAAAGAAAGTGTGACATAACAAATGTATTGTATTTCCTGGGACACATGATTACTTATAAGTTTCTACAACATAGCAACAATCATGTTCAATCCGTTATGGGAAACCTCATTTAGCATTTTCAAAGAAATTCCTCAGAACTTTGCACGCAGGTTGGAAGCCAAAGAGATTTTCAAACCTAGATCTTATCGTTGAATCAAACCAAATCAAACTAAACCATCCACGTAAGACAGGACTAGCTCAAGATGTCTAATTCAACTGTATTTCACAGTTAGAGGTGCATTCCAATGTTTGGTAAAGAAATAACCATTTGGAAGTAAGAAAGCCCATAAATGATAGCGAGAAGTAACAGGGAAGGGGGTTGGGGTAAATTGATGCTGTTTTGTTGCGAGTGTTTCTCAGTGCTCGGAAAATGCTCTTTATGTGAGGCTGCACTGTTCACTCTTGTTTACCCCAAGCTGTTCTCGCTCGGGATAACAACCCTGAACCAACATGACTATCAGCTGATGGGGCGGCTGCACAGGGAGCTCGTGTGGATGACACTCATTACCCACAGTGGTCCAAAACCGAAGGGAATGCACTCTGGGGCCATAAAAGCATATCATGCCATACTCAGGCTACATGATAAATGGTGAATTCCTTCTCTGGCTATGACCCAACTGAAATGGTTAAGGAGAGAAACAACGTCAAAAAAGTCTCAAGGTTAAAGTTACCCAGGTTGTCCTTAAGACAAGAAACTGTCCTCAGCCTTACAAGAAACACTTAATCCGCTACTGTACATGGTTATGGGGGAAGTTCTTGAACAGGCAGATCTTGCGATTACTCCACAAACTCATATGTTCCTCTGGCCTCTCCTAATATAGCCTGTGAGTTTATCTGCATGAGTGATAACAGGGCATATTCGCCTGCCCCACAGCCATTAGTGTTACTACAAACACACCAGAAACAGTTGGCCCACACCCAACTCAGGGAGTAGGAGTTAATAAATAAGAGGCAGCCGGCAGTAATAATTCATCTCTACTATCTTACAAGGGATCATATGGAGGTGTCACTGGACAGCACGAGAGAGAGAGAGAGAGAGAGAAAGAAAGAAATAATGAAAAGGGAGAGAGATTTAAATATGAAGGTGCCCTTTAAATGGGGAACAAACACACTGCTCAGCACTGGAATGACCATAACTGGTAAACTCTCTTTCCAATTGGTCTGATTTTCATAATATTAAGGCTTACTCATTAAACTCTCTTTACTCTCCTCCATGTTTCTAGATGAGAGGATCTGTTTAAAGTGGCAGAAGAGAAAACAGTTAGTGAGAAAGCATTTACTGGGCAAATGTTTTCATTATGCCGACCTCATCGGTCCTACATGTTGGCTTGTTACTTATCACTGTCACTGCTGTATTCCGGGTAGCGGGTGGCACTGCCAGTAACACTGACATAAATAAACCTGTGATGCCAGCTGTGCTTTGTCTGGGCCATCTCAGACTGGGGGTATTAAGGGATAAGAGGTGTATGAGATGACCCGTGGTCACTGATGGGTCCCCTGTGTTTGAGTTGTTCAAAAAAAGAACAGAATGTACTCTAGTGTATCATTGTGTATCAGAGTGGTTTTGCTTCAGAAGAAACAAAGGCAATCAGAGGAAAATTGAAACTCCTGTGGGTCCAGCAGCCGAAAGGTCATTACATTTTCTCATTTGCCTCCGGAGCTTTCATTTGAGATCTCTGTCAACTGGAGTACATACAAGCTATGGACAGTGGTTAGAAGTAGCAACTAATACACAAGTAGCATCTAACCCAGCCAGAATAAGTCTCAGCAAAACCTTTCAGCCATTATTAAAGAACCAGATAGGCTTCAACTGTATTAAATAAAAGGATGGCATCATCAGTCAAAAGAGACATGGGAGATAGAGATCAAGCCCACTTTATATGAAAACCGCATGCGAGTAAGCTTATCTACATATTCACACAGACATCCGCATGCCTCACCATTAATAATACCAAATGCACTTCATACACTTAATGAGCTCTCCATGGCAATGCTAGACGATGGAGCATTCGCCATATGCCTGGGAATAGATCTGCTGATGGGGCACAGGAATGAGAGGTGGAAAAGAGTGTGAAAACGAAAGAGAACGCGGGGGAGAGGATGGGACGATATAGAATCAGTCAGATCTGCCTACCCCGTGGGAAGGAAAGAAGGGCCAGGATGAATATGGATTTCCATTAGAGAGTGAACATTTCCTCTACAGGAGATTTGTTCTGAGATATCAGCCAGTGAAATCTCCCTCTCTCTCTCTCTCTCTCTCTCTCCCTCACTCTCTCTCTTTTACTCTCCTTTTGATTTGTGAGTCATTTGTGAAATTTCTCCAGACGGCGGGGAATGAAAATGCACCTGAAGGAGATGGCAGGTGACAATCACCTCATCACTCCACTTCCACTAAGCCTGTCTGCTGTCGCAGATTAAAAAAGAAGAAGAAGAAGAAGAAGAAGAAACAATATCAATGGTGCAGATCAGAGTAGGCGCACACGTCGCTTCTGTCGAAACATCAGTCATGACCTGCCGCTAATGATCTCTCGTGAAACTCCAGAGATGATGTGATGAACACGCTCGGTGAGCGCTTGCAGCGCGAGTCGCCAATGAGCAGATAAGAAATCTCTGTAAATAACTACCAGCCTCGCCATGATGAACTTCCACACTCCTGACTAGCCAAGCGTGCCATTCCGTGAACTGAGCTCGGTTTCAGGAAACTGCACATCTATGGAAGCGGCAACCTAAGCCCACGAGTTATCTATGCCCAATTATATGCTGAATAACAATCAGTGTGACACTAAGAGTAATATATCTGAAAGAAATGTGCCCAGATACTGGGGGGCCTACAACAGCCTAGTGCATGCTAATGTGATGTTTGAATATAGCAATGTCATTGTGGTTCACTGAATAATATAATGCTATCTAAAAGTGTGATTTTTGAGAGTTATTATGCAAAGAACTGGAAGAATTTCCTCAGGTGTGCTTTAGTCAAAGTATGGTCAGTGAAACAGTCCATAAAATAAACCATTCAGATACAGTGTACCAGACTTTCTATTTCTCTTTGGGCCACGTTGACATTGCCTTTTGCTTTGCACTTCTTTTTATCATTTCTCAAATGAAACATTCACAGACCACAGAGGGTGAATGGCATGGTTCTGAAATGGTGATGAAGTCAATTGCACTAGCAAGAGCTGTTCACCGTGGGGTCAAATGCTTTTACGCTGAAACACTCTGGGGTCAAAAGTGTATCAAAGAAGAATCTGAAGCTCTACTCTGACTCACAGCGGACGCTGAATAAAAGCGGTGAATGATGATAAAACCAGAACAATAGAGCTGCCCCCAGTCACTGTCTGAACATTCCCTTTGTGGACCACTGCGGAGTCGTGCGGACACACGGAGGCACAAAACACAGTGGCTTAGTTAGTCCAAGCGAATTAATTTTTATATCAAACGTACGTTGATGCCTGTTGTGTGTAACGAGATGGAAACAATTTGACATTTATGAATCTAAAATAATACCAGACATCCACCTGTGCTATTTTTTCACTGGCCACTTCACTACACAAATGTATTGCACAATATATTTAACTGTGAAGCACACTGTCAACATGACAAGATGGAATGAACAAATTACAAAATATGGAGTATATTCCTATTCTATAAATGCTGTTTTGTTACAGTTTCAGATATCAGATGTTCTCCATCAAAAACATATAATTCTGTTTCAATCATTCTCTTGTATTGTGTAATCTCACCACTCACAGATAAAGGCATACCTGTCTTCCAGCGTGTACACCCCCAGGATCTCTCTCTTTCTCTCTCTCACACATACACACACACACTCACTCTCTCTCATACACACACACACACACACACACACTCAGAAGCTTTGTAATTCTTTCTTTCCGTGGCCTCTGACAGACTCAAACAGGGCCCCTACAGTATCGCATTCAATGCTCTGAAGGCCAACTATCTGTCATAGTGTTTGGGCTAGATAAGGCTGAGGTCTTTGTCATTTTGGAGTGTGTGGTTGGGGCTTGCAAAGTGTGTTTAGAGTCAACCGTGATGATGGTGCGCCTTGTTACATTTGAGACATAAAAGCACATTGTCAGTTTTTAACTTGCCTCCTTGAATTCCTTGAATTTTCCCTAGGGATCAATAAAGTATCTATCTATCTATCTACCTATCTATCTATCTATCTATCTATATCTCTATAAAAGGAGAGAGAGAGAGAGAAATGGAGAGAGGGAGAGAGAGAGAGACAGAGACTATGTTGTGGCTCACAGATGAAGTTACTATAGTTTGCACCAGTTGTTTTGCTTTGCTCCAGTGATGATCAATGACGTGAAGGATGGGTCTATTCATCTCCCAGCGACTGCACAAACACGTTTCTACAGAGCTCATAGCAGCCTGTGGGTGTGGGAAACTCTCATTTAGTAGTATTCATTTCAGAGGTGTGTTGTGTAACATGCCTGACAGTGACGATTGATCCAGGTGAATGAGGGAATATACCACACAAACATTTATGTCTGCAGCCAGCTGACAACCGCTAGAATTTGAGCATGAGTGTTTAAATGAATTTATGGAATTACAAGGTCCTTATTTTCTTTTCATGCTCACATAAAATGGTCAAAATGACCTATTGTAAGGTTAACGACAATGACTACAATTAGCAATAAATCACAAAGGACATAATCATATTCAAACCTCTATGTTGGCACACATCATTTCATTGTATGACTCCTTTGGAGATTACCTAAAGGAACATCTCATCCAAAATCATGTTAACAGTGATTTTCTACTCAAGTTCCATGCATATGATCCTCCAGCATATGCCTGGTTAAGAAATACTGTGTCTTTGAGAATTCTAATATGGTATTACAAGCAATGGATGTATACCAGCAAAACGTTACTGTTGTGGCTCAAAACAAGGGCACTTCTTCATTAATGGCATAAAAGAATGTGGAAAATGTCACGTGTCAAGATAAAGCTGAAAATATCAAGTATTTCAATAGCAAAGAATAACTAAAACCTAGCTACTGTATTTTGGACTGGAGTTGCATGAGTGTAAATCTCTATCTACTGGTCTTGATGAATCATTGTTGTATTAATATCCTTTAATCTCTGCAATCCTAGAGAACAGCAATGTGAGACATGCATGCACACAAACACACCCTACGCATATATTATGAATACACTCAGTCAGTGACTCATTTGTCTGTGTACTTCAAAGATCTTAAGGTCTCCCATGCTGAACAAGGGAGTTATTGTTTACTTAAGGTGTGTAACCACCAGGTGACCTAAGCCTTGCTCTACAGCTCAAAGCCCCATGGTTGTGTGGAAACCAACTAATTACTGAGGAACAATGGTTTTGCAATACTAGCTGTTTTAAAAATCAAATAGTTTAGAGACATATATGAAACATGTTTCACTGATTCAAGCTTTCTTTCACATTAATACATCAAATATCAGAAATAAAACCATATGCATAGGTAAATAGTAGGCTAAGACTATTTAAAAGTCTTTAAAAAGCATGGACATACTGAAAAACTGTCGCCTCTCCACTTAACAGGACTGAACAGTCTCTGTTTAGATGGGGAATTTAAGGATCACTCAGAGCATGTACAGTATCATCCTCTCAAAAACCTGGACTACCTGCACTACTTATCTCTGTAAGCAACTGTCTCCTTGATAGCTTTTTCCATCAAGCATTTTTGAGTGATTCTCCCATATGACACACTGATGTTGAGATAATGATGGACCTGTAATAGGTTTTCATCTATCCCTTATAATACCCCTTACGGTGAATAACCCCGACTCAATAAGCCTAGAGTTTATAGGAACATTTACAGCTTTGATATTAAAATAGCAAAAATGTGAATTATTTGCGTGATACTGTCACATCTGCTGATTGATACTTGATTCTTTTCTATTCTAAAGTGGAGTAAGTGCTTGTGAGCTGGGGTAAGTGCTTGTGAGCAAGTTCCACCCAAGAGAGCTGGGGTATCTACGCCTGTCTCCCCTACTCTTCTTTCTGCCCTGCTTCCCCCTCTCGTGTACTCTGTGGCTGCCATCAGCAGTATCCTCACAGATCACCGGCAATGACATGCATCCATTTGGCTGGGATGTGCTCTCCCAGGTCCCCTGGCACTGCCTGGCACGCAACCACACTTCACATTTCCTTCTGAAGTGAGCCTCCTGTTGTCTGTCCGCTCCATGGAGGAACAAGAAAGACACAGAGAGAGAGAGAGAGGGGGGGGGGAGAGAGAGGGAGAGAGAGGGAGGGGGCAGGGTCTCACAGGCAAACACTAAAGGTTACAGCACTCATTTCACATTAAATATCAAGGACACCAATAATTACTGCACCCCGTTGTCAGGTTCCTGCTGCTTGGGGTTTCTCTCGTCACCACCACCACCCCCACCACCACCTACATACACACAAATATCCCCCCTCTGTCCTTGGAAACGTCTGGGAAATGACTAAAATCGGTGATGGAGGTTTTGAACTCAGAGAAATGTCTGTAACCAAGAGGAGCACGCTGTGGTTAATTGCTGGTGTTTCCCGGGTGTCTGGCATAACTACATGTCAGATGTGTGAGCCATGCTGGGATGTATGAGTACAAGGGAAACAGATCTCTCCCAGGGGTTATCCTGTGTTCCATACAATTTCTCATGAACTGTTGACGGCACTTGAAGTGCGGGAGGTTGGCTGGGGATGGAAGGATCAAAGCTGCAGACAGACCTGGAGGCCCAAAAGCCAAGGAGAGATGTTGACACTAGGTCAAATACAAACAGAAGACAATAGAGACAGAGGACGGTGGGGGTTGGGGGTGAGGAGAGAAAGAAATAGAGTGAGAAGTAAAACAAGTACGACCACAATTAACACCATTCTGTTGCATGGCTTTGTGAATACAAAATAGCTGTGCAAGAGAGCTTGCGGGTGTGTGAATTGTTGTCAAGGCTTCATGGGTGGTGCTGAGTGGTCAAATATAGTGTCAGTGTGCCAGCCAAAGAATGCGCACCCTGCCCTGTCTGTGTGTGCATGTGTGTGGGAGTGTGGGTGCGACCTGGGCACAAAGTTAAGCATCTGACTCATGCATGCGCAAGTCTAGGGAATGTTAACTGGTGCTGGCCAACTGCGGCAACAGGCAGTGGACAGAGTAGGTGTCCTTTATCTGGTGTGGTAGATTCCAGTGAGGCAGGCTGTCACTGGACCGATAGTGGAAGAGGACGGGGCCGGGGCCAGCGCCAAGCATATGGAGCAGCAGCCGACAAGCCCGCCCAGCTGACCCACATATCACACCTCCATTCAGAAAGTCCCACATACCCTAGGATAAAATCGGACGCACGCGGTAATGAACTGAGTCACAGAGTGCATCCGTCGCAGAGCTGCCACAGTGTCACAGAGCTTTATTCAGTCCTCTCTTATGCTGTGAAAATGTGGCAGTTATATCAGTAAGCAGGTAAATATAGCTCACTGGCAAAGACACTAAGAAAAGACAGGCCTTGGTGCAAGGGATGCAGTTGGAAAAGGGATTACTTGTTTGTTTGCCTACTCAGTGACCTGATTTCTGAGCTGTCCCACAAAGTAATGATGTTGTCCAGGTGAGCGGGAAGCCACGGCAGTAGGCTGGCCAGCACAGGGAGCCTCTGTGATGTCTGTGTTGCTGAGGGTCACACGTCTGGGTTGCTGAGGGTCACAGCCGAAATAGTGGGAGCTGGTGCTCAGTGTGCAATCTCCATTAAAACTCACCTCCACTCTCCGGTTGTCGCTCATGATTTGTGTTGTTGTTTTCCTTCCGGTTGGTTTTCTTTTTTTGCCTTTCCTGAGTGAGAGCAGGAAGGCTGTGTGTTGTCTGTATGTTAACCCCCCCCCCCCTCTCGCTCCCCCTGAGAAGGCACTACTAGTCTCCGTCCATTAGTCTCGAGATGGCTGAGTTGTGCACGGCTGTGTGTTGACATGCCAGGCCTCCTGTTGGCAGACAGCTTCTTGGCCCTGATGATGCTCTGTTTCACTGTGCTCTAAGGTTTTTGTGTTTGCCTGTGGACATATAACTGAGCCATTTACACCATAGGCCTGATCCTGATAGAAGAGATGCCGGGGAGATACTGCCTTTTGCTGTAGATGTTATTGTTTATGTCCCAGTGCAGTGTCAATATATGGTCTTGTTTATCTTTTACTCTTCATTGTTTAACAGTTTACTAATGAGCTTCTAGAGACAATTTTAGTATTTCTTTGTCAGCGGCACCCTGCAGGGTTGTTTAAGTCTCATGACTGTTTCCTGAAGGCAACATTTAGCATTCTGTAGTTTTCTATATCCACTATTGTCCACAGAATTTGTGATTGGGAATGTCCTGAAGCCAGTCTTCCCTTGGGATGCATCAGCTGCCACAGTGTGTGTGCCTTAGCTCACTAATTTACCAAGAATAATTGACATAGTCCATCTTTCTTGATAGCATGCTAACAGAAAGAGGGTTACAGTTGATCTGTTATTTTATTTGTATTGAGTTTCATAGTCGGCATGGGTCTCAAAGGCATGCGGATGACTGTTGCGCAACTTCCAGTTCATATCCGGAGGAGTGCCAGGCTGTGTGTGTGTGTCAGTGCAGAACAGTCAGGAGATAGCCGATGAGTCACACTCAGCTGGACAGGAGACTGGTTACTGGGGGCATGCCAGCAGCAAGCTCACATCTTACTTCAATCACCAGACCCATTTCAAATTCAGGAATTTGCCCGTCTCATGCTATAATGAAATAAACTTTTCCATGAGAAGTCTCTCTTTGGATCTGCTCATTAAATGTAGAATTATACTAATTACATGTCACCTGTTATAAGTGCTGATCTGGTCATCTATTATAAGTTTAGTATAACTTACAGACTTATATCTTACCCCAGGCTTTGCCAGTCAGTTTATTACCAATAGTATTTTTTTCTTTTATTTTCCATGTCAACAGTTTGTATGTGGAATAAGTTTCAACACAGGATATATTTAATCTTTCGCCTAACATCTTTGGATTTTATTCAAGAAAAAAAGCTAATTAATTATCACATTGGCAAGGGTGCTATATGTAGGGAAGGGCTTTTTAAATGGAAAAAAGGGTTGGTTTTCCCATAGGAAGGAAACAAAAGCATTAACTGTGAGTGCGAGATGTGGGAAAGGAAATAGCTAGATGACACACCGCTCAAACATATGACATAACTGGGCAAAGTGCGCTCTGAGGTGAGGTCATGGCAGAGCTGGGCCCTGGCGAAGCTTCTCATGTAACAGCTGCCATGCATCTCCGTGAGAGATGGTGTGGGACGCCGCTGAGTCAACGCCCTCGCTGTTTAGAGTCAACTCCAGGAGTTTGTGTATCTCATGCCATGCTCTTTAGATTACAGGTGACTTGGCATAAGTAAGAATATTGTTGCTGCAAGCACAGCAAAACCAACAAAAAACAGACTAAGAACATACAGTAGGGCATGAAAGAGTCGAGAAAGCAAATATATGTTGCTGTGGTCAAGGAAATGCGTCCTCATTACAAACTTTGGCTGACTCTCACCTTCTCAAGGCTCTAGTTGTGCAAATGACCTTTCTAGGTAGAAAATTGTGCCATTGAACTTTGCCAGAATGCGTACAAGGAAACGGGAAGGGGGAGTGTCACAGGACGTCATGCATTACTGACAGAGAGCAGAGTGCAGGCTTACTCATGTTGAAACTACACACTGCAGAGATTACCAGTGAAAGAGTCTAGATGTCTGATTACCAAGCGTTGCACTCATTGACTTTCAAAATGACTATTGTTTTACTGTTGTTGCACCATGACAACCAGCCTCTGCATATCACCATGCTGGTAATGATTTAACAGGTCCTACCGTCACTCTCTACTCAATCTTAGAAAGCAGTGCTGCTGAATTAGAAATTGGGCAAGGAAAAAAGCATCGTTACCATGGTGATGGAATTATTCTCTTCGTGTGCTCCCCAAATTAATGAATGAATGCATATGTAGCAGCTCATTATATGGATTAGCTAAATGCTTGTCATTTTACATGTATGGTGAAAAGCTATAATCAGGTAATGTGGTAATGACTGTGGAAACAAAATGATGAAACAAATGACTTCTCGTATGATTTCAATAAAAGCCTACCACTACTAGTACTGGGCCTACTACTACTACTACTACACTCTTAAAAATGCTGGGTTGGAAACAACCCAAATTGGGTTATTCCTAGCCCAGGTACCTGGGTCACTATTGGACCGACCTCATGTTGGGTTAAAATAACATAATCCATTGGGTTGGTGACTTTAACTCTAAATTGGGTTACTTTTATCAAACCAACTATGGGTCATTCTTACTAACATGATGGGTCAAAATAACCCAGAAAAATGGATATGACCTACCAGTCCATTACTGGTTCATATTTACCTCTCTGTTGGGTTATATATTTGACCCACTATTGGGTGTTCTGTTTTTTTGCTTATGGATTTCCAAAAACATATTTCTTTACTTTATTTTACTTATGTACATCAAGGTGAAATAGGGCTGAAAAAATCAGCTGAAATAGACATAGGAGAATACATTATATTATTTTTTATATGTTTTATTGATTGCCACAAATGGGCTACAGTACAAAAGTAAAAAACACTGTTTAATTTCATTCAAACACTGTTTCATTTCATTTTGAACAACAATTTTACTAAAATCTAAAAAACATTTTACAAAAAACTAAAAAAAACAAAAAACGATTAACTAGCAATGCTCATAATACAGTAGTGTAGTGACAACAGTAGAGAGAACTTGTCCAAAATACCTGTGCATCCTGCAGGAGCTGATCTGGGAAATCTTTGACCTGTGGAAAACAGAAAAAATATAGGTGTTAACAAAAATACAATGGATGAAATGTGTCTTGTCCGAAACAGGCAGCCAGCTACTCTAGTGACTACCCTCTCTCAGCCTCTAGCCTACCATAACACAGAGTAAAAAGTATAGACACATGAAACACATCATACACTAAAATATGTCTTACTTTGAGGGATCCTGTGTGGAAGGTCTGGACGGACAGATGGGACACTTGAAACACAAAGATTAAAAAAGGTTAAAACAAAGATTAATGATTCTTTTTAGGTAATCAGTGTCAGATCATATCGGATTCAGTCAGAATGTCGTATGAATGAGGGCAGCCTTTTTGGACTCTGCACAGCCTAGACTATGAGAGAGAGAGAGAGAGAGAGAGAGAGAGAGAGAGAGAGAGACTTTTCTTCCTACCCAAAATTAAAACTGAAACAGGCAGCCAGCAACTCTAGTGACTACCAAGTGGAATCTCTATCAGCCTAGTAGTAGAAACATTGTCTTTAATATAAAGATACCTGCTAGCTAGCCACCATGCTCTCGGGTCAAACTAACTTGACTGTATGTAGTTTTAGACTAAGACAGCTAGTTTGATTGCAGGAGAACAGACTAGACTGTACAGGTAATGTAACCGAAATGAGTATCTGTGAGTGACACAGCTTTAATTGCTTACAAAGTTGCTTTACAGACTCTGTTCTGTGTCTGCGTGTTAATTAACTTACATTCAGGAGAGCTCATCACTGGGTGTCTCTTGTTGCCCATCATCTTGTGCCACTAGGAAATACAGAAAAAGGGCCCGTTACACAAATAACAGCATCACCCAGGTCCAACTAACAGAGCTAAACGAGTGACCCCACACCTGTGGTTCTCAAACTTTTTCTGTAATTTTTGTCATTCTCCATTTTGAATAGGACTGTGCTGTGTATTTTGTGTGTGTGTGCCTGTGTCAGTGTGTTCTCCATCTGCATGCTAAATAGCTTACGTTCAGGAGAGCCCAGCCCTTCATATTTGGCTTCCTTCTGCCAATTAACAGTTGTCACTATGAAATGATAACATACATTACATGTAAAATATCTTACTATCGTTAGTCTTCTGAAGGAGCTCTGGAAGAGGGTGGTGTGGAGGTCACTGTAACAGTCCTTCGTCATTATCCGGTGTCATTAGAAAATAAAGAAAAACTAAATTATTGGAGTGAACAGTACGTCAAGTTTATCACAATTAGATCAACTAAAGTCAGTGGGCTGAGTAATTGCCACACATGCAACTCATCTTAACCCAGGTCAATATAAGAGGCTAACATTCACATACAGTATGTTAACAATAGGCTATTTACCAGGCCCTGTTTTGTTACAAGTATGTCTAGGTGGGCCATGGGATAGAAAATGTTGAGAACTCCTGGTTTAGGCTAAATAATTGTGATTTCAATTTTGACCTAAATTATGGTTATTATTCCATTATTGAGCAGCACAGCAACAAAAACGGCAACAGCACAGCTGAGCTGTACAATACATCCAGTAAAAAACAATTGCTGCTGTTGGGAGTAACTGTACATGGCTATGAAACAGACACACATAGTAAATGTAGGGAACAAACAGGGATATATTTGATTAAATAAGGGATTGATGAAGCAGTGGATTTCAGTATGTAAGGCAATGTTTGAATAGTAGGCTAGTTAGATATATCTGCTCATATATTGTGTTCCTGATGACAAACTTCACATGACTGAAACCAAAGTGAACTTCAGCTAAGAACCAAATTATAGATGCTAGGGTGATGATGGTCAAGGTTTTACTGTGTACCTGTGTTGCAGCTGTAAACTGGGCAGGATCTGGAATATGAGTGGGGCTGAACATTGCCTGTGGAACAGATAATCATGTACGGAGCATTAGTTTATAGACAATTTGAGGACCTTGTTATCAATACATTATATGACAAATATGTAGATTGTGATCTAGGCTACTGTGCAATGTGAATGTAGAGGATGTCATAAAAGCAAAATTATCCGAGCGCCACTTCTAAGCTTGCATTGTCGCTTTTCAGGTGAAATGGCCTTTTGATGATAGGAGCACTACTACTTTTATACATGATCGCATCAAATCGCTAAGCTTATTTTAAAACAAACCCTTTCATTTTAGTAAACTATGTGTACACGAACAATGTTCTCAATGCTCGAGTTCATGTGTATAGACACTGATAATACTTCGATCAAAGTTTCAAGTTGTGTTGAGCCTTCTTAGTGTTTTAAAAATACAGATTTTGACACGATCATGTATCAAAATAGTAGTGCATTCAAAAGGCCACCCCACCCGAAAACGACAACTCATAGAAGCTTAAAAATGGACGTAATTATGGTTTTAAACTAAAGTTTGATTCAGGTACATTCCCAAAAACACCCTAGGCTGCATTTTGGCAGAGTTACGCTTGAAGTTCCGCTTTACTGTTTCTGTTCTGTTTAAATTGAACGTAAATGCCAAATATGTAGTCACCTCTAGTCCCTCAGATTCAAAAGAAGTGCCGAACTTCACCTCTGCTATGACTCCCTGCAATGGCCAGCGAAGTGGCAAGCTAACGTTAACGCTAACTAGCTAGCTTCTACCTACCTAACGTTTGCTGAAAACACATCCCGTTAAAGCACTTTCTAACCACAACAGACGTCATAGAATACAGTATCTGATTAAAAACACTTCTACAATGAGTTTACTTATGTGTTATCCTAAGTTAGCCAGTTGGCCTACAGTATGCAAGTTAGCAGCTAACGTTAGCAGCTAACATAACCAAATAGCTTGAAAAATAGCTTGTGTAGCAACGTTAACGTCACCGTTAATGTTAACATTAATATAACGTTACTATCTTCAAAAAGTTAGCCTACACTGCCGGCTTGTCGCTTGATGTGGAGGACCAACGGTTGCAATCAAATATTCTAGAACACTGTTCCAGGGGTACAAGACTGTTGTCTTCATGTCTTTGCGATTGTCAATCCAACTGGTAGACTATATTATAATGACCAATGACAGGGTTAAAATTACCCAGGCACTGGGTGCATTACATGATTTTTTGTGCTCTCAGCCACTAACCCAGCACCTGGGTCTTAACAATAACCCAGCATGGGTTATGATAACCCAATAAAAAGTAAAAATGTCATTAACCCAGTGCTTTAGTTAAAATAATAACCCAGAACTTTTAAGAGTGTAGTACTACCACTACGATTACAACTACTACTACTACTACTACTACTAGTAATAATAATAAAAATTGATAAAGATAAAGAGTAAAGGAGTATGGGGAATGTACACATCAACATGTAACGTGAAGCAAGGAATAAATCAGCATGCACATGTAGCTTCTCTGATTACCTGCACAGAGTCACATTAAGATGTCCTTTCTCGACCAATCAGACATTCAGTCATGCCATACCGCTTAAAAAAAAAAAAAAAATGCATAAATAACAATAATAACAGCAATAAGTACAACAATAGTTGTTGTTGTTAACACCCTAATTGTTCTTTTCAGACATTTGTTTGGAAGACAGGGATATTTGAACGATATACTTGTGAGCGCCAATCAAAAGGACAGGCTACCCTATCCACAACACTGATTATAGTGATACCCAATAGATCTCAGCCTGGATAACAGACAAGCTTTGGAGACGGCATTGTTCGTAAGTGAGAGGACGAGGACCCCCCTGGGCACTGAGCCGCCTGGCAGACTCCCTCAGATAGAGAAATGACATGGGTGGAGGGGGGGAAAGGGAAGGGTTACTTTGCTGCTGTGGATTAGATGTTATGCCAGATAGATTTATTTTCTCCCTTTCCATATCTCTTTCTTTCTCTCTCTCTCTCTCTCTCTCTCTCTCTCTCTCTCTCTCTCTTTCACACAAACAATATTTTAGAAGGGTCATATAGGGTGCTTAATAATTGGAGGTTTCATCACAAGTGATGCAAGCAACTTTAAGCAATAAAGACTGACTACAATATGTCACTGCTAGTGTCCTCCCTCTGTAATGACCATAGGCTATTTTGCAAGGTGTCCGTCACTGTGCCTCAAACGCTCTTATGTCCTTTCTGAAACAATTCACAATGATGTTCTACACTCAGATTCAATTGCATGTCCCCCACCCCCTACCCCCTCTTCAGCAATGAGAGAATTATTCCTGTTAATTATTATGTCATCTGGGAAAACATGAGTCATATCTTCAACCCACTTTTAATACTTCACCAAACATGACCTCTTTGAAATATCAACTGGTCCAATTACACATGAAAATCGTTATTTAAGGAGCTAGTGTCCACATTCAAATTCCAGCCTGGATTCATCGTGTTCATGGTCATGGTAACCTGGCCAGACTCTCCTCCCTAAAGTCCCATGCATTCAGTCTCTAATCAGAAGTTAGGTCAGTGTTTACACCATGCATTTGATAAATGCCTCCCCAACCACAAACACACGCACTCACCCACCCACCCACCCACCCACCACACACACACACACACACACACACACACACACACACACACACACACACCCCCCCCCCACACACACACACACACACACAAACACAAAGAAAGAGGGGCCAGGTTCCCACAGAGGACTAGTGAACATAATAAAATACTTAACATTCCTTATCCTGAAATAAAGGCTTTTAAGCACATTGAATCATAGAGGAAAACAACCACACACAATCCCTAAACACTTGGCACCCACTACAACAATGACCATTCAGCTCTCCTCCAGATTCAACACAGAATTTTGGATTTTTCTGTCAAGGTTTCTCTTCATCTCCTTTTTCAGAAAACATTTTGGACATGTAAAGGAGTTATAAAGGAGTTATAACTTATAATGTTATAAAGGAGAATGTTTTCCTATAATGCCGTGTTTATGTTTATCTTTTTCCACAAACAATCTTTTTTTTTTTTAGGATAACAGTCTTATCCTCAAATCTTCTTATCCTTTGATTGACTCAAATACTACAACCCACATATGTGCTCAAACTACCCATGAAGAACAAGGTCAAGAGTCACTGAAAGGCAAATTGCATTTTTGATATGCCAACACCCACACTGAAGTCAATTCCTTGCAAATCCCTTTGTCTCAGCCCTTAGAAAAGTTTGACAGACCAACAAGATACCATCCCTCATTGCATGTCAATGACCTGTGGTCCAAAGAGGGACAAACAATCCACTCATTAAGAAGGACACAGCCTTGAATATAGCAAAGGCCAAAGTACGCAATGATTACCTCTGCAACATGAAACTACTCTGATTTATGATTTGTTGAATCAAAATGAATATTGACTTCTCCCTGCTTGCTCTACCCCCTTCTCTCTCAATCTCTTTCCTGAAATGATAGATGTAACTGCATTGATTTCCAATCAATTACTTTATTTTCATTTTATTTAAGCTTCGGCAATTGTTCGATATGCTCACAAAAAGCAATGTGTCTTTGTCAGGCGTACCTAAAAAAAAAAAGAATTATTTATTGATAATTTGCGGGAAAGAAAATATCGACTGTGCTAGCTTGTCAGCAATAAATAACAAGGCAATACAAGCATAAAACTTATGTTCATCTTACTTAATCTGTTGAAGTATGGGAGATTTTTCATTCAGTTGTGTGAATTTTTTAGCACCCCTTTTGGTCCATAAAGATCTGTTTTTTGATCATAACGCGATGCTGTGATTGTGCTCATATGTGGCATTCCACACATATGCACCAGCACTGCATATTAAAACCAAATAGTCTGAGTGAGAGACCATCACTCTTTGGAAATTAAGATTAAAACAAGTGCCTCTGGAATGGGTCCCATTTCAATTAACCACAGCTATTTGTGAGCATTCTCTCGGTCTACCAAGTTCAATTGGAAATGCATGCCCTCCCCCTTGCCTGGGTTATTTTTTAGGAATAATCAGTCTTGGGGTCTATTTACATATGTAGGTACCAATTTCCCCCCGTTTTTTGATCCAGTGACCCATGCATAGACATCATGTATAGGGGACAACTTTGCCTTAAAAGACATTAGCATGGCTTGTTTCACAGGCATCCATCGAAAGAGGCTGGGTAGACAAACAAAACTGTGCACATCACTTCAGGGAAAAAAAGGTTGGGGGGAGGGGGGTATAGCTAAAACAACTCACTGATTGCACTGACAATGATGCATTAAAATGGGTCATCGTGTAATTGTTCTTCCCTGTGGCTACTGCTGGGGGGAGCAATGCATAATGATGACAGAGCTACAGGACTTGGTTGGGAAGAGATAAAAGCTGCCATGTCAGACTGCTGTGTATTCCAGGGAAGCCTTGTCCCTCTGCTCCTTTTCACCCAGCTATCCACAGGCTGAGCCTCTGACCTAATGCTGCCTAAGGACCGACAACAGTATGGCTATGCTGACTATGAGTCACTTTGATGATTGATACAGTACAATTTTCCATAACATGCCACGAAAGCTGAAACCACTGTATCTGGAGAGCAAAGCAACCAAGCATATGCAGTTATTGTGAGTCAAAGGAGTCTGAAGTCCAAATCCCCATACACTTGTTTTTCAAATAAAGTCTCTATCCTCAGTATGTCTTTCATTTTCTGAACTTGTTGTTGGGCATTGCCAATCTCTGGCACATCCAAACCCTGCTGAGATTAACAGTGACATTACTTCCTCTTCGGACTGCTGGAATTCCTTTAAATGGACCGTCCAGTCTGAGCGGACCAGCTCCTAAGACACCACCATATGACCAAATCAGATGCTGTGAGCTACAAATATGCCTACAGCAGAGAGGCACAATGGACACTCAGTTCTCCTGGGGTTAGCACCAGACCATACTGCCACTTCAAAACAATGGCATTCTGTTCTGGAAATGTTGCTTGTCACATTGCTCTTTAACTCAGAATATGAAAGCATGGGCTTGTAAGATTGTAAATTAACTTCATCCTACAGTT
The DNA here is from genome assembly GCF_017589495.1 of Alosa alosa. NCBI lineage: Eukaryota > Metazoa > Chordata > Actinopteri > Clupeiformes > Clupeidae > Alosa > Alosa alosa. The sequence goes on from NC_063204.1 coordinate 16,352,068, forward strand.
TGAGGAATTGTATAAAAATGAAAACGTATGTCTCATGTTATATTATGTTATGTTCACAAAATAATACTTTTGCAACATGATGCAAAGTTGAGTAGAGTGTGCCTAAGAGAAAATTCAGGATTTTTCTGGAATTCTGGATTTTATTTTAGCGATTTGATGGATTTTATTCAGTATCTTCAGTTCATCCCCATCATTTCCATCATAACACACTAGTGCTTTGTATAGGTGTGAGAACATCATGCTTTTGCTGTGTCCAATTTAGTATTACATGACATTGCTGATTAATAAAAAACACAAGGTGTTGGATGTTGGAGAATAATATTGGGATGCAGTATACACCTTGGGAAGTCCTCTCAAACGCCTTAGAAAATATTTTTGTCTAACTTAACAAGAAAACATATAAGTTAAAAGGGGATATGTTACGGTATGAGGTAATCAGGGGTACTGACACATTGAATGTTGTATTGTGTTCAACGTATAAGACAGTCATAATTTAATTGGTTTCATTTTAAATTGAGCCAGTGGATACGCTTTGCAATCCTAGGCGTCGCAATTTGAAGTGTTACATGGAAAATAGGCTGATATTGTACACCATGCATGTTATAGCTGTTGAACAGGTAGGCTATATGGCCATCTATGCCATATATGGCATCTTGTCAGACTAATGACTCTAAAAAGGATGGACGTTTAGGTTGACTTGTAGATGAACTCTCCTGATCAAGTGCAAAAAGTGTATTCTGTAGCAGTCATCCAAAGCTTTCCAAACCAGCTTATGTATGGACCTGACTTCCTTACTCTCACTTAGGCTACCAGTGTGCATTTCACTCATTTTCGAAGTGACACTTGGCACGTCTGTGGAATTTCACCACACTATCTTGAGTCCATTAGAGAGGGGAAATTACGCAACAGTAGGCCCATGTGTTAAGTTGAGAAAATAATTTTGCACCGTTCAGTTTCTTTCATAAAGTTTGTTTTCAATAAGATCAATCACTAACTTTGTGTGTGCGTGGTGTGTGAAAATGAAGTTTCTTATTTGTTAACCTTTTTCGTCTGATTTTTCAGTGCACCAGTAGATCTACTACGCAACAGTTTCTAGATGCCAAAATAAGAATTCTGCGCTGTGGAAGGAGAGCGCTCTCTGTGGCGAAATACCGATGTATGACACTATTTCGCCGACCACGGAGCTCGTCTAAAGACAGAAGCAAAGCAGACGCTGCACACAGGCTTATATACAGTTCTAAAAATAGTCACCCAATTGCCGTGTAGGAGTGAAGTTAAATTACACCAATCACAAACGCTATGGGAAGAACTTATGTCAGTCGACAGCCGTAATTGGTCGAAGGTGATATCATATGCGCGCGGGCAACACAGTCTGAGATCATTGGTCAACGTTTTAAACGTAACTCTGTCACGAGTCTGTAGGCAGCCTGCGAGGTTTGAATAGGGAAGTTTACTGAGCGCACATCTCGCTTCGAGTTCAGTGTTTGCAAATACAGTGATCTCAGCGACGGAGGACCTAGAGGACTTTTGAGTGAGATACACTTCACTGCCGTTGCATGTGCACTCACCAGGATACTCTTCTGTCAAGACAGCGGCCGTTGTCATCTTGATTCCAGACAGAGATTTAATTTGTTAGGTGATATTTAGCCTAGACACTTTTGGGATTTAAAATGGATGTTCTACCAATGTGCAGCATTTTCCAGGAGCTTCAAATTGTTCATGACACTGGTTATTTCTCGGCATTGCCATCCCTTGAGGAATATTGGCAGCAGGTAGGCCTATTACACAACCTTTTAATCAAAAGTGATTTACACTTACCACTCTAGTTGTTTGATAAGTCATTATCTGTAAACGTCAGAAAATGTAAGAAACATGTCAAGACAGAATTGCTTCTGTGCGATGGGGAAGTTGAAACCACCGAAGCTTGCATTTAGACTGTCTTGCAAATACATTAGGCTACACGTCGATTGGAACTGCGTCGCGCAAGCAATTAGTTTGTTACACTGTAGCAATCACGTTGAGGTGCGATGTGAACTGGCTACACTTTCAAGTGGGTTTACTTTGCCACCACGTACGTGTAAACTGCAATAGCTTGATCGGTGGCGTTCAAATAAGAAATCACTCGAGTGAACGCAAAGTTATCTTCGCGAGACAACAGTATCTCGATTGCAACCATCAGTCAAGATTGAGGTTCACGCGTGTTCATTGAAAGTGTTTGGTGCGTTTTATTGAAGCTAATATTCAATAAGCTTGTCATGCTATCCCCAAAGGTGTAGACAAACGGGCATATGCCATAATTTGATCAATTATGCGAGATGCGTTTTTCGTAGGCTTGTTGGCTTATATGTGAAAGCCCTACGGAGTAAATCCGTTGATTAACGGTCTGTAGCACTACTGAAGTTGTTGCGATTCAAAATGTTGACAATCCGGAAATGTGCGCAGCAAACGGTCTTAGATTTATGCCAGCTTAATGTCACATATCTATAATTACCTTGCAAGATATTTAACCATTGAAAGTTGCTAATAACTGTCGGTGGTAAATAGAGGGTAATTTTTTTTCCTTGATATTGTTGCAATGGGCTACGTGATTGAACCCGATCCAAGTAGTTTCTTTTAGACGTTTTGCGATTTGGGCGTAAAGCCAAGTTGGTATTCGCTGCCATCACAGATATTTCAACATCAATATACGTGCGCAGGTCCACATAATAAGGTTTGCCTGTACAGAGATGCGTGCACTGGACACTGAAGTCGTTTGCAGTCGTTGGAAAGCTATCTCTAGGCTGCAATGTAGGCTACTTGCAAATCAAGGAACTCCCTTGGGGTATATGAACATTAATTGTAGCCGTTATATTTGGGTTTTACATCAAGGCTGTAAGAATTGAAAGGGTCTTCTCCACAGCTGACACGCATGAATAGATACTAGTGTAACCGTAAAATATTGGTTAAGAGTGTGGAAAAATACACCCTTGAATTCAGCCTGGGGCACATATCCCTACCAATGCTTCGAACCAACGTGAGTCAGTCAAATGGGTCAAATGTCATGGACTTCAAGGCAGAGACAGGCCTAGGCCTAGACCACTTATTCATTCATTGCTAGCAAGATGACCAGTACTGGAGGAAGCGTACCACGTCAGTCTATTTGAATGAGGAAACTGGCATGAGCGAGGTTCGAGAGGAAGTTCTGTGGCTTCCTTAAAAGGATGTACAATGACTGCATGAGTCACTCAGTTCCACAGATACCATAAAGTAAATACAGAGCAAACCACAGACTTCATCAAGCCATTGTCAGTTTGTCTGTTTATCACATACCATCAGCATGTTTGGAATGTGAATATTATTTACAGGCCAGATTTTATGTGCACCCTGCGCAAGCGTGTTTATGGTTCACCCGAGCTAACCTCAGCCATTTTCTCCCCAAGCCACTGGAAACATTGTACCTCATCAATAGTAAATGCTGTGTTATTTCCAGTATGCTTGTGGTTACTTTGGGGATTCAAATGCAACATGCTGCCCTGAACTGATCTTTCCTCCACTGCTATTATCATCTTAGCACTCTCTCAATATCTCTTTGCACATGCTAATTTTTTTCTTTATTCCTCTTTTTCCCCCTGCCACTCCAACCATTATCAGACATGCTTGGAGTTTGAACGCTACCTGCAGAGTGAGCCTTACGTCTCGGCATCTGACCTCAAGTTTGAGGGTCAGGAGGACCTGTGGAGCAAGTTAATCCTGGCCTGCGGGGACAAGAGCGAAACTGGTCCTACCATCCCCCACCTCCCGGAGGATGACAATCAGGACGGCCACCTCTCAGAGACCAACAGCCTGAACTCGGACGCCAGCAGCGAGGCCTCAGACAGCTCCGAGGAGCTCTCGCCCACACACAGCTTCGCCTCCAACCCGCTGGGCTCAGCCATGACTGGCTCGGGGCACCTCAGCTCCTCGGTCATCAGCACGCCGCCATCCTCGCCAGAGGCCGCGCACGAGCTCTGCAGTAGCATTGCCACCTGGGGGGTGGCACAGACTGAGCTGCACGTGCCCGCGAAGGCACGGGGCAGCATGGGCAAGAGCTCGGAGAAGATGGGCAGCCCCAGCGGAGAGGACGCCTCTCCGGACGGGAGGAGGAGGGTGCACCGCTGCCACTTCAATGGCTGCCGCAAGGTGTACACAAAGAGCTCCCACCTAAAAGCACATCAGCGCACCCACACAGGTAAGGGCTCGTCTGGAAAGCCACTCTCCCCTCCCCCAGCCACCAGAGATAATTAATACACATACATTTTCATGTAAACTCATAAACCTACGGGCACATACATACACCAGTACAGCACCAGTACTACACCCATACTTGTTGAGTTGCCTGGTGCTTTCATGAATTACGTAAGCCTTGGCAACGTGCAATGTGATTTCTTCTGCTTTTCAAAAAGCCAGTGAGCAGTGACAATTGTCATCTGTGGTCAAATGAAGGCCCCTGTTGTGCTTTTTTTTAGTATTTACTGCCAAAAAGAGGTTTTTACCACACCGAGGGTATGCCGTGGGATCTAGTTAGAGTTTGAGATGAAATGGTGTGTGGCCAGGAGGACGTTGTGTAACTCATCTGAGGGCTCCCTGTCTCTGTCCCAGGCAGCTAGTTCCCTTTGCCACTCTGTGGATATTTGTTTTGCATGACTGAGCGGCTGAAGTGTGACCTAATCTATGTGGAATGCGAGTGGCAGGGGAAAGGGGGTTGGGGTTGGGGTTGCTGAGGGAGTTGCTCTTTGGATGAAAGCAATGAAAACAACCTGGCTCCACCAAAACAAGAACATATTTCGTCACAAGAGGGGGGGAAGCTTTTGATTCGTGCTGTGAGGGCAGTCCTTCTCTATGGCTGGGCTGATTTATGCCCTGCAGGACTGGATATCTGGCATTCAGCTCGCACTAAGATTCTTACCCGACTCCCTTAAAAGCTAGTTTCTGTTTCTGCATTGCAACATGCAGACAGACTTTCTGCATTCCGCACATACTGGTACTTTTTCAAGGCTACACAAGACATGTGTGAGGTCACAACAGTCACAGAGAGGCATGTCCTGAAGAGCCATTAACTGTTACTTGACCCAGAATATGACGGTGTCTTCTATTTTATGGTTGACCTTAAACACTGAAGTAGAAATTGCACCTTAGAAGTATCTGTGTCATTGAGTTCAAGACTGACCCCAATGTTTTGTGCGTTTGTCTATCTGTCTTTACATGTTTGTGGAGCCATGTTCTGACTGAGCAGCAGTGCCTGTCTAATGACAGTAAATATTCATGAGATTGTTTATTTTATTTTTTTTGTCACAGGTGAGAAGCCTTACAGGTGTTCATGGGAGGGTTGTGAATGGCGCTTTGCACGTAGCGATGAGCTGACACGTCACTTCAGGAAGCACACTGGTGCCAAGCCATTTAAATGCAGTCACTGTGACAGGTAAGCTCATCCCATCACCGGAACCAACACAGTTGGCACACTGCTTCCCAAGACTATTTGTCTGCTTACACCTTAAATCCCTGGAAGAAGCATTCACTAAACCCTCTGCACAACAGTAGGCATGTTGAGCAGTGGATAACTGATAGTCATGTCATTAAATGTAACAATTCCACTGTATGTCTGATAACATCTTTGACACTCAGGAACGTTAGGTAAACATTCGCTGTATTATTGTATTTCCCCTTTTAAGACACACTTATTGCTGCGTCAAAGTCGATCAGCCCTGTTTCCTTGGCAACTGAATCATTTATGAACAGTCAGGCAAACTTGGTGACAGCACTGATAGTTGCTGCAGTAACTAAATGGCTAACTAAGGCAGCAAATGTGTTTGAATAACCACATTGGCTGTGTTCTGATTTTAATGAAACTATCATCCTAGTAGGTGAGCGGCCCAATGTTTTATCTCACCAGTTTTCCCCATTCCGTCATCTCTCTGCAGGTGTTTTTCCAGGTCCGACCACCTGGCCCTGCACATGAAGAGGCATCTCTGAGCAGTTTAGTGAGCTGAACAGTAAGCCAGGGGAGAACAGCTGAACTAGTGTCTCCTGACCGGCCGCGCGGTTGACCTGCCCCTACCATGAGGAAGGAAAAGCGAGGGGAGAGAAAGCGTGATCCAGCCAAAGCATGCCATTTTGCACCTTAACCAGTGCCTCCGGGGGCTCTCTTGGAGAAGGCGTTTCTGAACGGTGGTTGAAAAGAAGAACGGGACAAACAAGGAGGACAAAATCATGTACTGAAGGAGAGGAAATGTGCAGGACGTTTTCAAGGAGAGAGAGAGAGAGAGAGAGAGAGAGAGAAAAATGAAAACATAAAAAAAGACCAAAAAAATTGTGAGTGAGTGATGTGTACGTATGGTGCATGATGTTTGCGGAGGACTCCTGGACAACCGATTAAAAAAAACGCTGGTATTAAAAACAAACACAAACAAAACAAACAAAAAAAATCCATGAGTGAAGTGAGCATGTGCGCTGAGTGTTCCTGCGGGACTGTCCTGTGTGTGCAGAGGGGGGAGGGCTTCCAGGGGGGTCGCTGTGGACTGACGAGTGGTGGTGTGTTTTTTTACGGGGAAACAAGTTCCGGTTTTGTTTCCCTGTTGTCTCCAGAGAGGCGAGTGAGAGAGAGTGTATGTGCCTGTCAAAGAATGAGTACTAAGGTTTCTTGCCAAACTCCCCCTAGGGTGTGGGGTGTCCTATAGAGGAGATAGTGTGGGAGTTCAGTTTCGGGGAAGAATGCCCCCCCGCCCCCACACACACACACACAAACACCCATACAAAAGGGGGAGGTAGAAACCTAGTTCTGAATGATCGAGGCTTTTTTGGTGTTTGGTGCAGCTACTAAATGTGCAATGTGTTATGTAGCTTGTCTTTACAAGCTGCAAAAGCTCATTTGTAGTCCATTGTATAAGCTGTGTGCTTAGAAATATTACACAACTATTATTTCAGTATAACAGACAGGTGTTGCATGGTTCTTGGGGTTTTAATTTCTACTCTTACCCTGTTGTTTGTTATCAGGACTGCAAAATAGATTCCAATAAAGTGCAGCTAAAGATAAACGGTTAAATGTTACAATGTTGTACATATGAAAAGCGTTTGATGACTTCTCCTTTTTGACTTTCAAAAACCTTTCCCACAACTACGCACCCATCTTGCTTATTTTGGAGAAACCACTATTGCTTAGCAACCATCTCATTCATGAAGCTTTTCCCACTTATCCATGTCTTCAGGACTAATTTTTTTTTTCTTTTTTTTTTTAACTGTTAATGCACTGTTGGCCTTAATGGTGCCTTATGTGAGTGACCTAGCCCAATGGAAGCGGTGTGAGCTTGTAGAGGGGGGTGGGAGAAGAAGAGTGTTGGAGATGGTTACATCTATGTTTGTATGAGTGATTTTAAATGCTTTATTAAGGCTCAATTTCACATGAACATGCACCTTTGCCTTGTCTGTACTGGCGAGTATCTTACAAAACCCATATGGGTTTTGAATGCATTGTTTTTATGTTTTGGCATCTAGATGTTTTCTATTCATTTCTAGTAATTTCTTGACCCAGCAACATAAATTCAATCAACAAAAAAAGTCAAAAGAGATGTGTTAAACATGCTTCAGTCATCATAAAAAGCACTTAAACATGCCTATTTGAATTGTATTTACTACCATGTAGTATCTACTTAATGTACTGTATTACATGTGTCTTTTTTTTTTTCTTTGAAAAAACACATTAAGTGTGTAGGTAAATTGCTTTGACTGGTACCAACCCTCCCTTGTTTCTGTATTAGTAAAGTCATAGACTGGGCTATTGCATAACATTGGCGCGTAGAGTCTATTACTCTGTTAACAGCAGCACCCTGAACGTGTATGTTGGCATCCCTGTTAAAGGTTGAGGCCACATTCCCCTATTAGCAAGACAGACAAAAAACCCAACAAAAATGCAAAAGATTTATTGTAATTAACAAGCCCCAGCCGGATAGACCCTGCCTTGTACTGCATTTGGGTAATGAATGGCTGAAGGCAGAACTGGCATGGAGTGCAGTACAGACTGCTGACTCTGGATGTTGGGTATTGACCTGTCTGGATGGCGTGCTTTCAGCCTCAGCCGACAGTATTATGGAAACAGTGAACAGGGATCCAGAAAGATAAAGATGAATCACCCTGCCCATTTGAACTGCCACAATGGAAAATGTACAGACATCAAATCGAAAATCTGTGCAAATGCAGCTCAACAGTTCATCACTGTTGCTAGTAAGCGTCTTATAGATTTTTTTAAACCTTTGATAAATGTATTTTTTCTCACAGGGAAAGGGACCAAAAGCTTAATAATCAGTGTAAATAAATGCCGTTAAACATAACATGTAAAACTTATGTACAGACAAAGACTTTAGACAGTAGGGATTGGCTTTAAGACTCATCACAAGTCAGTCTTTTATGTGTTATCAGGGGCATGCCATGCTTTGTCGAGGGGAGTGGAATGTTGCAGCAGGTTCAGATGGATTTTAGATCAAGTTTTATCGAGAGGATAAGTACAAACTTGAGGAGGCTTGCTGCAATAAAATTAGAGTGGCAAGGATTCAGAGGGCAAAGAAAAGAACATCCTGTCTTAGAAGACAGCAGCCAATATCATTCAGGTGACAATCGAGCCTTAATCTAGCCTCATGTTTGCTTGCGATATAACTCTTTCTATCACTAATTCTTTCTTTCACAATCCCCTGTTGTCTAAATAATCTTTGTAAAAGAGGAAAAAAATACAAAAAACTTTTTGTAAGATTTTTTTCTTTGTTTTGCTTTATAAAATTTTATTTGAAATTGTTTTGCAAAATTGTTATATTTCTGTATGAATGTATTTTTTATTGGAATAATAAGAAGTTCTTATCAGACTTGGTTTGCTTGATTCTTTTGCTTCTCTGTTCTGCTTCTCTTGTGGTATTCTTACCATATCAGCTGTTTGCTGGCTGTAGAGGAGAAAAGCTTAATGCCCTGCTTTCCAGTATTCTGTAATCCACATACAGTAATTAGGTTTATAGTCCAGGAATTATTTCTCCACTGAATTGTTCTATTTTGCACAGATTTGTGATATATTGGGTGAGATTAGCTTGGAAGGATAAATCCATTACATTAGCTCACACACTAATCCTCGACTACAAATCTTCACTTTGGCTAATCTAGAAAAGAATGACCAACAAATAAAGGGTTTCCCCTTGAAGTGTGTGCATGGACGACAGAAGCAGTCATTGTGAACAGCATAGGTAGTTGATATATAGGTGCGAAACACTTTGTAGAAGGGCCAGGGCCGGTTCTAACCTACTACGCTTGAGTGTACACTTGGGTGGGCTGGAATAAATTTTGGTGGGGGCAACATAACAAAGCGGTCAAATTGGATCAAAATTTACATAAACACAAACAGAATTCTGAAGGGTGCTTCCTTGACACACATTTCTCCATATTTACATCAAACTTAAATACCAGTTTCCAACATGAACATTTGAAATGGCAGTTGTCATATTTTGTGTCCGTCCCAGAGAAGACACCTGTATTCAGTTCTTTGAAGAACACTCAGGTTTATAGTGTATGTCATGAGCAGAGGACTATGTTGCTTAAAGAACGACCTCTTTGGGAAAATCTTGCTAAATGAGGAAACATTAAAATCCCAATTTGTGTTTGCATCAGTCCTAATAGGGCAGAGAAGAGTTTAAATCCAGGTGACCTTCCATAAGTGTTCACTATAAAAAGGTTAGCCCTGCAGATGCATGTTTCTCCCCTCAATGCATTATTGCGGCAGGCATCAAAGCAGTAGAAATAATTCATCAACGTCTCTGATTGCCCCTGGTACATAATTAGCGTCATGTATTTACACGCTTGTTAAATAATTATTTGATACAAATAAGATAACACACTCTGTTGCGGTTGATTAACCAAAAGGGTGGTGTTAGTCTTGAAAAATCTGATGCTCGTGTTAAATTAACAAGCCTTCAAAACAACTTCCACCTCTCCTCCTCCTGTGAGCCCAATAATGTTGGGGAGAAACATGGGATCTGTTAGGTGTATTCCTATGTGCTTCTATAATGGGGTGACTATGGAATAGCACTGATACCATGGGTCAAACTGTGAGAAGACAGTGCACTGTGTCACCAGATGTAATATCCCTCCCAAATCTAACTCCTTTGTGCTCCCACTTAAGAGGGGAATAGTCTGTTTGCCTCTCAAAATACTACGCTATCATGTATAAATCCTTCCTATGGTGTGAGGTGAGCCTTAGGACATGCTGTGGTCCCAGTATTTCTTTGCAGTATCTCTCCAGGGATGACTGGCACAAAGGTAACATTAGCATGATGTATGTGATGATCGTGTTACACCATTAAATGTCGCAAAGCAGGAGATCAGGCTTTTGAAGTTACGTGCGTATGTGTGCATCACATGCGTTCCCACATACTTCTTGAAAGATTCAGAAAGCCTGGATTACCAGTCTGATAAATCACCCTAGTCTATGGCACATGTCTTAACCTATTGAATGCAAGATCACACTGTGCTAACTCCCAGGCTCATGACCTTACATTGAGGTATAACTCAAACAGATACTTTCACTGCATAAACCCTCAGTGACCAAATAGTACATGGTTGTTCCCAAGACAAAATGCATTATGCAACATTTCCTCCATGTATGTTGGGGGAAGATACCCATGCCATGCAGTTTTTAATGGTAGTCACTACATAATTACAGAAATGGTGAATAATGTAAATAACTGCACATTTTACTGTGCAGCCAATACAGTGGTGTGGAAGACATTGCATAACATCAAGTAAGGGTTTGTCACATGTATCATTGTCATTCTCTTTATATTTATGGCGTTTGTATTGGTTTGGTGGTTGTGACGTTTTGTTTTCAGTGCTCCTTGAATTATTCTCTATTTTTAAAAATGAGGTTAGCTGTTGTAAATCATAAAAAGTAAAGATTTATCATGGAAGTGTTCTCTGCACAATTCATTTTGAGAGGATTTTTTTGTCATAAGAAACTAAGAAAAACCCTTCATGTCTGGCATAAACTCAAAGTAGAAGCTGTCAGACAACTCAATTACCATAGTGAAAAAGCAGAAACCCAGAACAATTTGTGTCCCCAATGTTTTTCGAAATAGAAAATTTGCATTGCTCTGTGGAGTGGCTCCACAAATATTCATAGTTGTTTTTCAGGCCCATCCTGTAATCACCTTTTTTTGCATCTGATGCAAAGTAACCCTTGGATGACATCACCCTCATTCATCGAGTCACATAGTAAAATGGCACTGAAGCCATACTGTAGCTCCTTGGGGTCACCCTTGGGGCCTCAAGTCCAAATGGCCAAAGCTCTGTGCTTTGTTTATTGTTTATTTGTTCACTTAAAAGACCACCTGTTTGAAACATCTGGCTTTTCCAATGTTCTATGGTTTTCCTGATCCATCAGTGTTTATCACAGAGAGCTCTTCCAGCATAGGATAATATAGTTTTACAGTCTCAGCTTTAGGCTGAGAGGACTCGGTAATGCAGTGACTCACATGTCTAAATAAGCAGTCCCATAATGTAAACTGTCATTATAGGCTCGCCCTGGACATACCCATGAGTCACTGTGCTGACCAGTAGTGCAGCACCCCAGAGACTTCAGCATAAAAGCAGGGTGTTTAGCCTCTTTAAGTGGTGGGGGTTGAGTGGGTTGATCGGTCAAGCGTTGGTCAGGCGTGATGAATGCACATTCCTCCATAATGGTCCGTAACGTAACCGCTGTTTTGGTCCCAATGCTACGGTCTCATTTTCAGATTCCTGGTCGGATACATGGCATGAAGAGCCATTTAGAAATGCACATCTCCTGGGATGCTCCCAACTTGCATTCGTAATCATGCATGTTATGCATGTTAGCGCTGTGGCTTTCAATAACGATGCATCATTTGTTGCCAAGCAGCGATCGCCATAACAGTAACACATTCATGATAAGTCATGCACAGTCACAATTTGCATGTAATCCCTTTGTAAACTGATCACACAAACATTCCTGAGGCATTAGGATCAATCTCACTAAGGACTATGAAGGCATTCTATGAAGGCCATAGGTCCTTTTTGAAAACAAGAACTTTGTTTTTCTTCTCACCAATGATCACTGGCCCAAGTGCAACCAGATGCAATGCCAAGAGTGATAACATGACAGAGAGATGGATAGATGGAAAAGTAAAATGGGTAAAGCAGTGGAACAGGGCTTCTAGTGCCTACAGTACAGCACAGCGCAGCCTGATACCATAACATATATTTTTCTTCTATACTGGCTATTTCCTCAATTCATTCAAATTAACCCGGGCTCCCTGGAGGCATCAATAATTCTCAGGTCGAGGATTACTCCCCTCTGTCTCGTCAGTAATTTCCTCAAGTTTAAGCCTTATCTCTGCTTTCAGAGAAGTTTACAGAAGTGATTCACACTACTTAAAACTGCAGCTCATTTAAAGGCCATCTAAAGATGTTTGTTATATTTTGACATTGTTTTTGTCATTATTTTTTTAGAGAAATATAGCTAATTACTCTAAGCCCCAACTAAAAGCCAGTGTTAACATTTGTATTTCGCTTGCATAATTAGATCTCTACCTCTAATGAGTGTAAGCTTTTGGAGACGGTGGAATACCCCCGCAGAATATTAATCTCCCTTTCTGCTTCATCTCCATGAAGCATCATCCACACCTGCAGACGTCTGCTAGACCATTACGGTCACACAAATTAATTATGGAAAGGGATACCTGACTGAAGGAGTAAATATCAAAGTGAAGGCTTCTGAAGATGAGGATTACAAAGAAAAAAAAATTCCCTTCTGTCAAGGCTCCAGGACAGGCTTCTCTGCCGGGATGCATATTTACCTGCAGTGAGGCACCAGACGGGCGGGAAATGAACAGAATAAGACCATTAAACATCTTTGTCTTTGATGTGACATTATGTTTGGCTTTCATGTTAAGCTGCAACAAAGTCTCAGCAAAAGAAGATGACACCCAAAATTGGACATCATTTTTTTCCCTCCGTGGAATCAGGAGCTCTATGGTCATTCAATTACGGAGGTTTAAATTAAATTCTGTTGTAGAGACGTCGCGCTGCAACACAAGAGCAAAGGTGACATGCCCAGAGGATCCAATTCAATCTCCTGTTTTTCACACATTTCCCAAACATTCATGGAGTCAAATACTGTGGCGCTGAGCTGAGAAAACTGCAGAAAAGAGAGGGATGAAGAGAGGGAGAGGGAAAGAGAGAGAGAGAGAGAGAATGCTTTACCCTCTTGTACAGGGTCGTTGCACTGCAGCGTTGACATAACCACACTTTGGAGAGGGTTGGGGGTGGAGATTGCCCATGTTCTTTTCTATTTCTACCTGACATGCTATCCACATGAAAGATTAATAGTGTGAGAAAACATCTCTCTCCCAATTATTAGAGGTATTCTTTCTCTCTCTATCTCTCTCTCTCTGTTTCTCTCAAAGCCAGGTTATGACCGACAGCAGTAAAATATAAATGACCACAGGTTGTGCTTATCTTCTCTCTCATGCTAATGTTTAATGTTTTATAAACAGCACTTAGGAATGTTAAAAGGTTTCATAACCAGGGATTGACATTGACGCTAATAGCACCCAGTCTTTTCTGGGAACCAAACAACCTTTCACTACTGGTGGGTGTTTGGAGAGAGCCAGCCGCATAGCAAGATGGGCTATTTTGGTCAGCCGTTTGTAGGGAATATTCTCACATAAATACACAACTCTTGAGCAATGGCCAGGGGGAGGGGATGGTGAAGGATCTTTAAAATACCCTCCACAAAATCAAAACAGACACCACGTAACCCGCACCGATGTTTGCCTGCCATCATTCTGCTGTTGTAGGGTGTGTGTGTGTGTGTGTGTGTGTGTGTGTGTGTGTGTTGTGATTGACATTTTGTTTACAGGGCTGATCGGACAGTTCTGTGACAGATTCAAGCCACAGGACCTTTTTTTTTTTTATTTTCGTTGTGCTGCAAAGCCTCTGTTTATCACCCAAATATGTAGGTCTGCCTGCCATGCTGGGTCAACAAGAGAAAACAACAATAACAAACCTGCCTTTGTGTGATGTTGCCACCAGCAATTGGGACTCTGATTGCACTGCGATGCCTTGTGCTGTCGACGAACTGACATGCCCGAGGCAGAGGGTGCAGGGGTGGGGTGGGGGAGGAGAGAGGAGACCACACTAGATCCTATCCAAAAGTTCTTTTGCATGTTAATGGTACAAACTACATTATAGTTTTTTTTTATGAGAAGCCTGCCCCTCACTTAGCCTGGGTTTTCCCATGCTGCCTTACGCGCGCAATTTTATTCACGCTGCTAGGCAGTCTGGATTCCATGGACTACGTTTTCACCTCAACGAAGGAACCAATCACAGAACGGAGGGGGGACAGCAAGACGATGACGACACACCGAAGCGGTTATGAGCTACATACAGACTAATTTCATAGACATTCGTAGCGCCCAATAAACTGCTCTAGGCATTTGTAAACCACGTTTCAAATACGAAAAAATGAACTTGTAGTTCCCAGACCCCATCTCAATGAGATGAGGTTTGGTGTTAGCCAGGCTACCCCTAACTACATGTGTTGCAACAGTATGACACACTGTGTTAGTGCAAGGCAGGATGATCACATAATTTCTGTGCAGCAGACAAATGGGTAAAACGGATTGGGAACATGAACATTTAACCTTTTCTCCGTCCTGTTTTTTTTTTTTTTAATTCTGCCATTACTCTTGTGTCAATTCAGACTGCAACCTCATAGGATTCAATTGCATTTGAGTTATGCGGAGTAAACAGATGAGGTGATGGACCTGTGGATTTGTTTCATGTCAGAAGCCTACTTAGAATGTTAAACAATGAGGTGTGAGACCTTTCTGCAGTCACGTCCTTTATTTGTCCTTCAACCTTATTTGTTCAATTACATTGCAGGGCAAATAATGGGATAGCGTTTATGTGCATCTGAGAGCCTGTACACATTTGGCCACTCTAACATAGTTTCCTTGTCTTGTGGCTTGCCTGA